>NW_027601769.1:0-8436 GCF_053455715.1 Rhinoraja longicauda
TGTTGTGGGGGTGGGGGTCAGATGTGTTGTTGGGGTGGGGGTCAGATGTGTTGTGGGGGTGGGGGTCAGATGTGTTGTGGGGGTGGGGGTCAGATGTGTTGTTGGGGTGGGGGTCAGATGTGTTGTGGGGGTGGGGTCAGATGTGTTGTTGGGGTGGGGTCAGATGTGTTGTGGGGGTGGGGGTCAGATGTGTTATGTGGTGGGGGTAATTTTTCTGGGGGTCTGGTGATCAGGGGGTCCAGTGTGTGGGGGGTGGGGATCAGGGGGGCAGGTGTGCGGGGCTGTGGTCATGTTTGTGGGGGGCTGGGATCATGTGTGTGGCGAGTAAGAGGGTCAGGTGTGTGGGGGGCTGGGCATCAGCTGTGTGCGGGGCTGGGGTTCAGGTCTGTGGGAGGAATGGGGGTCAGGTGTGTGCGGGGCTGGGGATCTGGTGCGCGGGGGGGTGGGGGTCAGGTGTGTGGGGGACCTGTGGGGGCTGAGTAACCAGGTTGTCATGTGTGTGGTGGGGCTGGGGGCAGGGGCTCAGGTGTGTGGGGCTGGAGATCTGGTGCGCGGGGGGGGTGGGGGTCAGGTGTGTGGGGGACCTGTGGGTCGGCTGTGTGGGGGGTTGGGGGTCAATATTGTTTTGGGGGCTGGCGGTCCGGTATATGTGGGGATGGAGTGTGGATCACAGATGGGTGGGGTACTTGGGGTCAGGTGTGTGGGGGTTGGGTCAGTTTTGGGGGGGCTGCGGGTCAGAGGGTCAGGTGTGCGGGGTGCTGGGGGCCAGAGGGTCAGTTGTGTGTGGGGGGAGGTCAGGTGTGTGGTGATGCTTTGGGTTAGGGGTCGGGTGTGTGGTGGTGCTGGGTGTCAGGTGTGCTGTGGGGCTAGGGTTCAGTTGTGTGGCGGTCTGGGGATCAGGGGTTCAGGTGTGTGGGGGAACTAGGGATCATGTGTAGGGGGTTGCTGTCATGTGTGTGGGGAATCAGGGGTCAGGCGTGTGGGGGGCTGGGCGTCAACTATGTGCGGGGCTGGGGTTCAGGTGTGTCGGAGAGGTGGAATTTAGGTGTGCTTCGGGGCTGGGGACAGGTGTCTGGGAGGCTGGGTGACAAGGTGGTCGGGTGTGTGGGGAGGCTGGGGTTCAGGTTTGTGGGGGCTGGGAATCAGGTATGTGTTGGGGGCTGGGGGTCAGGTTTGTTGGGGGGCTGGGAGTCATGTGTGTGGAGGGCTGGCGTTGAGATATCTCGGGGGCTGGGTTTCAGGTGTGTGCGGGCTGGGGTCTTGCGTATGGTGCGGGGGTGGCTGGGGGTCAGGTTATGCAGCGGGCTGGGTGTCAGGTGTGTGGGGGCTGGGGGTCAGGTTTGTGGGGGGGGGGGCTGGGTGTCTGGTGTGTGCGGGGCTTGGGATCAGGTATGTATGGGGGTCTGGGGATCAGGGGGTCATGTTTGTGGGGGGCTGTGATCATGTGTATGAGGAGTCAGGCGGTCAGGCGTGTGGGTGGCGTCAGCTGTGTGCGGAACTTTGGTTCAGCTCTGTGGGGGACTGAGGGGCCAGGTGTGGGTGGGTCAGGGGGTCAGTTGAGTGGGGGGCTGATGGTCAAGTGTGTGATGGGACTGGGGGTCAGGTATGTGGGGGACTGGAGGTGAGGTCTGCGTGGGGTTTGTCAGGTGTGTGTGGCTGTCATGTGTGGTGTCAGCTGTGTGCGGGGCAGGTGTCATGCTGAGTGGGTCAGGTGTGTGGGGTGCTTGGGGTTCAGATGTGTGCGGAGCTCGTGTTCAGATGTGTGGGGGGCTGGGGTGATGCTGGGTAGGTCAGGTGTGTGGGGTGCTTGGGGTTCAGGTTTATGCAGGGCTGGTGTTCAGGTGTGTGGGGGCAGAGGGGGTCAGGTGTGTGGGTGAGGGCTGGGAGTCAGGTGTGTGGAGGGTTGGGGGCAGGTGTGTGGGGGGCTTGGGGTTCAGGTGTGTGCGGGGCTGGTGTTCAGGTGTGTGGGGGGCTGAGGGGCAATTGTGTGGAGCGCTGGGGGCAGGTGTGCGGGGCGCTGGGTTTATGGTGTGGGAGGGGGTTGGGAATTAGTTGCTCCGGTGTGTGGGGTCTGGTTGTCAGGTGTGTGTGGGGGGAGGCTGTGGTTCAGGAATGGGGGGATGGGCTGAGGGGCACTTATGTGGGGGGCTGGGAGTCATGTGTTTGTGGCTTCTGGGGATCAGAGGTCAGGTTTGTGGGGACTGGGTGTCAGATATGTGGGGGGGCTGTGGTTCAGGTATGTGGGTGGGGGGGCTGAGAGGTTCAGGTATGTGGATGGCTGGGGTTCAGGTGTGTGCGGTGCTTGGGTTCAGGTGTGTGGGGGGCTGGGGACAGGTGTCCGGTGGGCTGGGGGACAAATTGGTCAGGTATGTGTGGGGCTTGGTGTCAGGTGTGTGGTGGGCTGAGGTGGTCAGCTGTGTGGGGCTGGGAGTCAGGTGTTCGGGGTGTGGCTGTGGTTCAGGAGTGTGGGTGTGGCTTGGGCGCAAGTGTGTGGGGGCTGGGTGTCATGTGTGTGTGGCTACGGGGGATCAGGGTTCAGGTGTGTGGGGAGTGGTGTTCAGGTTTGTGGGGGCTGGGGGTCACATGGGTGTGTGGGGGGTTGAGGTCAGGTGTATGGGTGGCTGGGTGTCATGTGTGGGGGGCTGGGTGTCAGGCTTGTGTGTGGGTGGAAGTCATGTGTGTGCGGGGCAGGGTTCAGGTGTGTGTGGAGGCAGTGGGTCAGGTTTGTGGTGGGCTGGGTGTCAGGTGTGGGGGGTTGAGGTCAGGTGTATGGGGGGCTGGGTGTCAGGTTTGTGGGGGGCTAGGGGTCAGGTGTGGGGGGGCTGGGGGTCAGGTGTGGGGGGGCTGGGGTCAGGTGTGTGGGGGGTGGAAGTCAGGTGTGTGGGGGCTGGGGTTCAGTTGTGTGCGGGGCTTGAGTTCAGGTGTGTCGGAGGGGTTGTGGGGGGGCTGTGGCGGTGGGGGGCTGCGGCGGTCAGGTGTGTGGAGGGCTGAGGTCAGGTATGTTGGGGGCAGGGTGTCAGGTGTTTGGTGGGCGAGGGGTTCAGGTATGTGGGGGGGGGCTGGGAATCAGGTGTGTGGTAGGCTGCGGGTCAGCTATGTTGGGGGCTGCTGATGGGGTCAGCTGTGTGGCCGGCTCGCGTTCAGGTGTGTGCGGAGCTGATGTTCAGGTGTGTGCATGGCTGGTGTTCAAGTGTGTTGGGGGCTGTGGAAAAGGTGTCCAGGGGGCTGGGTAACAAGTTGCTCAGGAGTGTGGGTGCCGTGGGGGTCAGGTGTGTGGGGGGCTGAAGTTGTCACTTGTGTGGGGGGGGGGGGGTTGGGCGTCAGTTGCTCTGTGGCTGGGGTTCGGGTGTGTGTGGAGGGCTGGGGATCAGATGTGTGGGGGGCTGGGGTCAGCTAATCGGGGGGTTCTGAGGGGGTCGGGTGTGTGCGGGCTGGTGTTGGTGTGTGGGGGGGGCTGAGGGACAGCTGGGTGACAAGGTGTTCTGGTATTTGTGGGGGCTGGGGGTATGTGTGTGGCATGCTGGGTGTCAGATGTGTGGGGGGATGGTTGTCAGGTGTGCGAGGAGGGGGCTGTGGTTCAAATGGTGTGGGGGCCGGCTAGGGGGGCACGTATGTGGGGGGCTGGGTGTCATGTGTGTGTTGCTACTGGGGATCAGGGACCAGGTGTGTGGGGACTTGGGGTCAGGTGTGTTTGAGAGACTGGGGTCAGGTTTGTGGGGGGCTGGCGGCCAGGGGGTCAGATGTGTGGGGGTCAGGGTCAGTTGAGTGGTGGGCTGTGGGTCAAGTGTATGGGGGGACTGGGGGTCAGGTATGAAGGGGACTTGAGGTGAGGTGTGTGGGGGGGGTTTGGGGTCAGGTGTGTGTGGGGGTCTGGCTATCAGGTGCGTGGGGGCCAGGAGTCAGCTGTGTGGGGGCTGTGGGTCAGGTGTCTAGGGGGATGCTGAGGGGGTCAGATGTGTTTGGGGGTTGGTCATCAGTAACTCCGGTGTCTGGGGTCTGGTTGTCAGGTGTGTGTGTGGGGGAGGTGGCTGTTGTTCAGAAGTGTGGGGGGGGGGCTGCTATGCACGTATTTGGGGGGCTGGGTGTCATGGGTGTGTGTCTACTGGAGATCAGGTGTGTGGGGACTAGGGTTCATGTGTGTGGGGGCTGGGCGTCACGTGTGTGGGGAGCTGGGGTCAGGTGTGTGGGGGCTGAGTGTCAGGTTTATGCGGCGCTGGAGTTCAGATGTGTGCGGTGCTGGTGTTCAGGTATGTTGGGGGGGGGGTGGTGACAGGTGTCAGTTGGGTTGGGTGAAGGTGGTTAGGTGTGTGCGGTGTTGGGTGTCAGGTATGTGGTGGGATCAAGGGGTCAGGTGTGTGGGGCTGGGAGTCAAGTATGCGGGGGGTGGCTGCGATTCAGTAGTGTGGGGGCGGGGCTGGGGTGCACGTGTGTGGGGGGCTGGGTGTCACGTGTGTGTGGCTACTTGTGATCAGAGGTCAGGTGTGTGGGGAGTGCGGTTCAGGTACGTGGGGACTGGGTGTCAGCTGTGTGCGGGGTTGTGGTTCAGCTATATGGGAGGAGGGCTGAGGGGGTCAGGTGTGTGGGAGGGCTGGGGTTCAGGTGTATCTGAGGGATGGGTGTCAGGTTTGTGGAGGGATGAGGGGGTCAGGTGTGTGGTGCGGCTGGGTGTCTGGTGTGTGGGGGGCTGGGAGTCAGGTGTGTGAGGGCTGCGGAGGTGGTCAGGTGTCTGGGGGGCTGGGAGTCAGGTGTGCGTGGGGTGCTGTGGGGGTCACGCGTGCGGGGCTGGGATTCAGGAGTGTGGGGTGCGGCTGAGTGGTTCAGGTGTGTGGGGGCTGGGGATCAGTTTTGTGGGTGGCTGGGGGCCAGCTATCTGGGGAGCGCTGAGGGGGTCAGGCGTGTGGGGGCTGGGTGCCAGCTATGTGGAGGCTGAGGGGGTCGGATGTGTGGAGGGCTGGGATTCATGTGTGTGGGGCGGGTGGGGTTGAGGTGTGTGGGGCTGGAGTTCAGCTGGGTGGGGGGCTGGGGTTCAGGTGTGCAGGGGGCTGAGGGGGTCAGGTGTTTGTTGGGGGGCAGGGAGTCAGGTGTTAGCGGCGCTGGAGGTCAGGTGTGTGAGGGGGTTGGGCGTCAGTTGCACTGGCGTGTGCGGGCTGGGGTTCGGATGTGTGTGGGGGTCAATGGGTCAGGTGAGAGGGGGATGGGGGTCAGGTGTGTGGGGGGAATGGGGGTCAAGTGTGTGGGGGATTGGAGGTGAGGTGTGTGTGGGGGTTGGTGTCAGGTGCGTATGGGGGGGCTGACTGTCAGGTGCGTGGGGGGCAGGAGTCAGGTGTGTGGGGGGACTGGGGGTCAGTTATGTGCGGGGCTGTGGGTCAGAGGGTCAGGTGTGATGGGCGGGTGTGGGTTAGGTTTGTAAGGGGCTGCGGCTCATGTTAGTAGGGGTCTGGGGTTCAGGTGAGTGGGGGGCTGTGGGTCAGTTTTGTGAGAGGCTGGGGGACAGCTGTGCTGACCCCGAGCCCCCACACAGATGTTTTGGGCGGCTGGGGGTCAGGTATGTGAGGGGCTGGGGGTCATAAGTGTGGGGTTTGGGGATCAGGTGTGTGGGGGTCGCTGGGGGTCAGGTTTTTGAGGGGCTGGGGGTCATGTGTGTCAGGGTCTGGGGGTCAGTTGTGTGGGGGGCTGAGGGTCAGTTTTGTGAGGGGCTGGGGTCAGGTGTGTGGAAGTCTGGGGGTCAGGTGTGTGTTGCGAGCTGGGTGTCATGTGTGTGGGGGGCTGGGTGTTCGGTTTGTGGGGGGCTGGGGTTCACGTGTGTGGGAGGGGCTCAGGGTCAGGTTTGTGGGGAGTCAGGGCGTCAGCTTTGTGCGGGGCTGTGGTTCAGTTGTTTGGGAGGGCTTTGGGTCAGGTATGGGCAAGGCTGGCGTTGAGGTGTATCGGAGGGGTGGGGGTAAGTGGTGTGGAAAGCTGAGGGGGTCAGGTGCATGGAGGGCTGAGGTCAGGTGTATTGAGGCAGGGGGCAGGTGTGTGTGGGGCTGAGGCAGTCAGGTGTGTAGGGGGGCTGGGAGTCAGGTTTGTGCAGGGCAGGTGTTCAGCTGGGTGGGGGACTGGGGTTCGGGTGTGTTGGGCGGCTGGGGTCAGGTGTCCGGGGGGTTGGGTGACAAGCTGGTCAGGTGTGGGTGGGCTGGGGTTCAGGTGTGTGGGGGGCCGAGGAGGTCAGGTGTCTGGGGGCTGGGGGGTCAGGTGTGCGGCGGGGGCTGTGGTTCAGGAGTGTGTGTGTGGGGGGAACCGGGTGTCAGATGTGTGGGGAGTGGGGATCAGGTGTGTGGGGGGGGGGCAGGGGGTCACGTGTGTGGGGTGGTCTTGGGTCGGGTGCATGGGGAGGAGGTCAGGTGTGTTCCGCGCTGGTTATGCTGTGTGTGGGGGCTGAGGGTCAGGTATGTGGGGGACTGGAGGTGATGTGTATGGGGGTCTAGGAATCAGGGGGTCAGGTGTTGGAGGGGACTGGTTGTCATGTGTGTGGGGGTCTGGGTTCATGTGTGTGGGGATTCTGGTCAGGCGTGTGGGCGTCTGGGCGTCTGGGGGTCTGGGACTGGGGTTCAGGTGTGTGGGAGGGCTGGGGGTCAGGTGTGTGCGGGGCTAGGGATCAAGTGTGCGTGGGGCTGTAGTTCAGTTGAGTCGGAGGGGTGGGGGTCAGGTGTGTGGGGGGGCTGGGATTCAGGTGCGTTCGGGGGGGTGAGGGGTTCAGGTGTGTGCGGGCTGGAGATCAAGTGTGTGCGGGGCTGGGGTTCAAGTGTGTGGGTGGCTGGAGTTCAAGTGTGTGGGGGGCTTGGGTCAGCAAAGCGTGTCGGGGCTGAGGGGGTCAGGTGTGTGCGGCACTGGTCAGGAGTGTGCGGGGATGGATTCAGGTGTGTGGGGGGGGGCTGGGGGTCAGGTATGTGGGGCTCTGGAGGTGAGATGTGTGGGATTCCGGGAATCAGGGGGTCATGTGTGTGGTGGGACTGGGGTCATGTGTGTGGGGGTCTGGGGTCTTGTGTGGGGATTCAGGGGGTCAGGTGTTTGGGGGCTGGGCGTCAGCTGTGTGCGGGGCTGGGGTTCAGGCGTGTGGGGGACTGGAGGTAAGGTGTGTGGGAGGGTTGGGGTCAGGTGTGTGTTGGGAGGCTGGATTTCTGGTGCGTGGGGGGTCAGGAGTCAGCTGTGTATCCGGAGGTGAGGTTCAGGTGTGTGAGGGGGCTGTGGGTCAGTGGGTCAGGTGTTTGGGGGGGTGGGGTCAGGTATGAGATGGGGCTTTGGGTCAAATGTTGTGGGTGTTAGTGGGTCAGATGTGTTGGGCGGTTGTGGGTCATGTTTGTGGGGAATGGGGGTCTGGTGTGTAGGGGTCTGGGGGTCAGATGTATGGGGCTGCGATCAGGTGTGTGCGTAGGCTGTGGGTCAGATGGTCAGATGTGTGGGCGGCAGGTGTCAGGTGTGTGTGAGGGGGTGCTGGCTGTCAGGTGCGTGGGGGACCAGGAGTCAGGTGTGTGGGGGGGCTGGGGGTCAGTTATGTGCGGGGGCTGTGGGTCAGTGTGTCAGGTGTGTGGGGGGAATGCGGGTCAAGTCTGTGGGGGACTGGAGGTGAGGAGTGTGTGGGGGTTGGTGTCAGGTGTGTCTGCGGTGGCTGGCTGTTAGGTGCGTTGGGGGCCAGGAGTCAGGTGTGTGGGGGGGCTGTGGGTCAGTTATGTGCGGGGGCTGTGGGTCAGTAGGTCAGGTGTGTGGGGGGTGTTGGGGGCAGGTGTGTAATTGGGCTTTGGGTCAAATGTTGGGGGCGGGCTCAATGGGTCAGATGTTTTGGGCGGCTAGGGGTCGAGTATGTGAGGGGCTGAGGGTCAGGAGTGTGGGGGTTTGGGGGTCAAGTGTGCGGGGCGGCTGGGGGTCAGGTTTGTGAGGGGCTGGGGGTCAGGTGTGGGGGGGGCTGGGCGTCAGTTTTATGAGGGGCTGGGAATCAGGTTTGTGGGAGACTGGGGGTCAGGTATGTGTTGGGAGCTGGGTGTAATGTGAGCGCAGAGCTGGGGTTCAGGTGTGTCGGAGGGGTCAGGTGTGTGGAGGGATGTGGTCAAGTGTGTTGGGGGCAGGATGTCATGTGTGGGGGACGCCGGTGGTCCGGTTTGTGGGGGGGTTGGTGTTCAGTTGTGTGGGAGGTGCTCAGGGCCAGGTGTGTGGGGAGTCAGGTGTTCAGCTTTGTGCGGGGTTGGGTTCAGGTGTATCGGAGGGGTGGGGGTCAGTGGTGTGGAAAGCTCAGGTGGTCAGGTGTGTGGAGAGCTGAGGTTAGGTGTGTTTGTGGCAAGGGGTCAGGTGTGTGGGGGCTGAGGGGGTAAGGTGTGTGGGGGGCTTGGATTCAGGTGTGTGTGGGGGCTGAAGTGATCAGATGTGTGGGGAGGCAGGGGTTCAGGAATGTGCAGGGCTGGAGTT
>NW_027601769.1:8936-37245 GCF_053455715.1 Rhinoraja longicauda
CACACACCTGGCCCCCAGCCCCCCACGTACGTGACCCCAGCCCCCACATACACTTGACCCCCCAATACCCCACACAGCTGATCCGCAGCGCCCCCCTACACACCTGACCACATGACCCTAGCACACACCTGACCCCCCAGCCCCCCACATACGTGACCCACAACACCCCCCACATACCGGAACCCCAGCCCCCACGCTATCCTGACGCCCAACCCCACACACAGCTGACCTACAGCTCCCCAGAGAGCTGACGCCCACACCCCCACACGCCTGACACCCTGATTCCCCATACACATGATCCCAGAGTCCCACAAACATGACCCCCTGATCCCCCAGATCCAACAAACACCCGAACCCCAGCCCTGCACACACCTGACCTCCAGCCCCCTGCCTACTGATCGCTAGCCCCCACACACCTGACACACAGCCCCCCGTATACATGACCCCAGCCCCCCACACACCTGAACCTGACCGCTGCCCACACAAAAATACAGACCCGAGACCCCACACACCGGATCCCCAGAACCCCACCCCCCCCACGTCTGTGACCCACACACCTGACCGCCTTGTTACCCAGCCCCTCGGACACCTGTCCCCAGCCCTCCCATACACCAGAACACCAGCCCCCCACACACCAGAACCCCAGCCCCGCACACACCTGAACTCCAGCGCCGCACACACCTGATCCCCAGCCCTCCCACATATCTGAACCCCAGCCCCGTATTAGCTGACGCCCAGCCCCAGAACCCTGACCCCCTGAATCCCCACACACATGACCCCAGCCACCCACACACATGACCCCCAGTCCCACCACACGCCTGACCCCTTGATTCCCAGACCACACCTCCTGTCCCCCAAATACCTGACTCCCGACATAGGTGACCCCCAGCCTCCCACACAAATTATCCCCAGCCCCCCGACATTGTAATCTACATTAATGACCTGGATGTCAACGTACAGGGCATGATCAGCAAGTTTGCAGATGACACAAAGTTAGGGGGGGTGGTGAATAGCGAGGAAGGGATCTACAAGCTGCAGGAAGATATAGATGAGATGGTCAGATGGGCGGAGCCGTGGCAGATGGAATTTAATCTTGAAAAGTGCGAGGTGATGCACTTTGGCAGGAATACCTTGGAGAGGGAGTACACCATGAATGGAAGGATCCTAGGGAAGAAAGGGGTACAGAGCGACCTTGTAGTACAGGTGGACAGGGTGGTCAAAAAGGCATATTGGTTACTGGTCTTCATTAGCCGGGGCATCGAATATAAAAGTAGGGGGGTAATGATGGAATTGTACAGAACACTGGTGAAGCCACAGCTGGAGTATTGTGTACAGTTCTGGTCACCAAATTATAGAAAGGATGTGATAGCTTTGGAGAGGGTGCAGAGGACATTCACCAGGATGCTGCCAGGGATGAAGGGCCTCGGCTATGAGGAGAGACTGAGCAGACTGCGGTTGTTTTCCCTGGAGCAGAGAAGGCTGAGAGGGGACATGATCGAGGTGTACAAGATCATGAGGGGCATAGATAAGTTAGATGGCGGGGAACGTCTTCCACTGGTGGAAGGTTGAACCTTCAGGGCTACGGTCCAAATGCGGGAAAATCGGATTAAAATCCCATTAGAATGTGGTTGGTAACGGGCGGCACGGACACGATGGGCCGAAGGGCCTCTTTCTGTGCTGTAGGACTCTATGACTCTATGACTCCATAGCTGACTGCAAGCCCCCCACACACCTGACCCCATCAGCACCCCCACACACCTGACTCCCAGCCCACCCCCCACACACCTGACCCCCTCAGACTTCACACACCTGACCCCCAGCCACCCCACATACCCGATCCAGAGCCCCCACTCAACTGAACAGTCAACAGAGCTTTATTTGTCATTCGGTACCAAGGTACCGAACGAAACTACATAGCAGTCACACACACATAAAAAGAACACAAGACACATGACCCCAACACAAACGTCCATCACAGTGACTCCAAACACCCCCTCACTGTGATGGAGGCAACAAAACTTCCACTCTCTTCCCCACGCCCACGGACAGACAGCTCGTCCCCGACCGACCCGCACAGTCCCCGCAAGGGGATGGAAGTCCCCGCGGCCGAGTCGCACCGGGCGCTGAAACGTCTCGCGGCCGAGCCGGGCGATGGAAGGCCCCGCGGCCGAGCCGTGCGCAGCTAAGTCCCGCGGCCGAGCCGCGCCGGGCGATGTTAGGTCCCGCGGCCGAGCCGCACCGGGCGATGGAAGGCCCCGCGGCCAAGCCGCACCGGGCGATGTTAAGTCCATCGGCCGAGCCGCACCAGCGATGAAAAGTCCCGCAGCCGAGCCGCACCGGGCGATGTTAGGCCCCGCTGCCGAGCCGCACCGGGCACTGTTAAGTCCAGCGGCCGGGCCGCACCGGGCGATGTTAGGTCCCGCGGCAGAGCCGCACCGGGCGATGGAAGACTCCGCGGCCGAGCCGCACCCCGCGCCGTGAGGAAGACACCTAAAAGAGAACGGTGTGGGGAGCTGCGAGACAGGTGTGTGAGGAGCTGAGGGGTCAGGTGTGTAGGGGCTGGGTGTCATGTGTGTGTGTCTACTGGGGATCGGGGTCAGGAACCCCACATCTCACACACCTGACCCCGATCTCCAGTAGACACACACACATGACACCCAGCCCCCACACATGTGCGCCCCACCCCCACGCCCAACACTCCTGAACCACATCCCGATCGCGCACATCTGTCTCCCAGCCCCTACACACCTGACCCCTCAGCTCCTCATACACCTGACTCGCAGCTCCCCACACAAATGACCACCTTGTCACCCAGCCCCACGGACACATGTCCTCAGCCCCCCCCCCACGCACATGAGCCCCAGGCCCGCACACACTTGAACCCCAGCCCTCCACACACCTGACCACCTCAGCCCCCGACACACACCTGACTTCCAGCCCACCACACACCTGATCCATTACCCCCAACGCACCTGAGCTCCCCTGCCCCTCCCCACACATCTGAATTCCAGGCCTCCACGCACGTGGTTCCCTCAGACCCCCACACGCATAGCGGACCCCCAGCCCCCTCCCACCCACGTTCAACAGCCTCCCCACACACCTGACCACTTCAGCCCCTCACATACCTGACTCCCAGCCCCCAACACACCTGACCTCAGCCCTCCACACACCTGACCCACTCAGCTCCCCACACCCCTGATCCCCACCCTCCGCCACACCTGATCCCCAGCCCCGCACACACCTGACCGCCTGCCCTCCAAATAACTGAACCCCAGCCCCGCAAGCAGCTGATCCCCTGACTCCCCACACACCTGACCCTGAGCCCCACCACACACATAAATCCGAGCCCCTCAAAAACCGGAACACAATCCTCCCACCTACATGACCCCGAGCTCCCAATACACACCTGACCCCCAGACCCCCACACACCTGACCCACATACCCCCACACACCTAACCCCAGGCCCTCTCAAACATGACCCCCAGCTGCCCAACACATCTGACCACTGACCCGCCCAATATTTGACCCAAAGCCCCATCACACACCTGGCCCCCATACCCCCCACACACCTGTCAAACTGACACACAGCCTCCGCAAACACCTGACCCCCATTCCCCCACAAACCTGACCCACAACCGCCCAACACATCTGACCCACTAACACCCCAACATTTGACCCAAAGCCCCATCTCATACCTGACCCCACCACCCCAAACACCTGACATGGATAGAAAATTGGTTGACAGACAGAAAGCAAAGAGTGGGGATAAATGGGTCCCTTTCAGAATGGCAGGCAGAAACTAGTGGGGTACCGCAAGGCTCGGTGCTGGGACCGCAGTTATTTACAGTATACATTAATGACTTGGATGAAGGGATAAAAAGTACCATTAGCAAATTTGCAGATGATACAAAGCTGGATGGTAGTGTGAACTGTGGGGAAGATGCTATGAGGTTGCAGGGTGACTTGGACAGGTTGTGTGAGTGGGCGGATGCATGGCAGATGCAGTTTAATGTGGATAAGTGTGAGGTTATCCACTTTGGTGGTAAGAATAGGAAGGCAGAGTATTATCTGAATGGTGTCAAGTTAGGAAAAGGGGACGTACAACGAGATCTGGGTGTCCTAGTGCATTAGTCACTGCAAGGAAGCATGCAGGTACAGCAGGCAGTGAAGAACGCCGTTCGAATGTTGGCCTTCATAACAAGAGGAGTTGAGTATAGGAGCAAAGAGGTCATTCTGCTGTTGTACAGGGCCCTAATGAGACCGCACCTGGAGTACTGTGTGCAGTTTTGGTCTCCGAATTTGAGGAAGGATATTCTTGCTATTGAGGGCGTGCAGCGGAGGTTTACTAGGTTAATTCCAGGAATGGCGGGACTATCATATGTTGAAAGACTGGAGCGACTAGGCTTGTACACACTGGAATTTAGAAGGATGAGAGGAGATCTTATCGAAACGTATAATATTATTAAAGGGTTGGACACGTTAGAGGCAGGAAACATGTTCCCAATGTTGGGGGAGTCCAGAACAAGGGGCCACAGTTTAAGAATAAGGGGTAGTCCATTTAGAACTGAGATGAGGAAACACTTTTTCAGTCAGAGAGTTGTGAATCTGTGGAATTCTCTGCCTCAAAATGCACTGGAGGCCAATTCTCTGAATGCATTCAAGAGAGTTAGATAGAGCTCTTAAGGATAGCGGAATCAGGGGATATGGGGAGAAGGCAGATGATTGAGAATGATCAGCCATGATCACATTGAATGGCGGTGCGTACAGGCTCGAAGGGCCGAATGGCCTCCTCCTGCACCTATTGCCTATTGTCTATTGTCTATTGACCCACTGACACACAGCCCCCTCACACACCTGAACCCCACCTCCCCACATACTGACTCCTGACCCCTCACGCACCAGAAAGCCAACCCCCCAAAACACACCTGACCCCAACGCCCACACACACCTCACCTCCAGTCCCCCACACACCTGAACCCCAGCCCCGCACACAGCTGACGCCCAGCCCCCCACACACCTGACGCCCAGAATCCCCACACACATGACCCCAGCCCCTCACACACATGACCCCCAGTCCCCCTACACACCTGACCCGCTGATTCCCAGACCCTCACACATCTCACCCCAGAGCCCCACATACCTGACCCCCAGTCCCCCACACACACCTGAACCCACCCCCGCACACACCTGACCAGCGCCGCACACACCTGATCCCATCAGCCCCCACCCGCATTGCTGACCCCAGCCCCCCCCCACACTTGAACCCCAGCCCCGCAAACACCTGATCTCCAGTCCGCACACATCTGACACCCTTACCCTTCCAACGCACCTGGCTCCTAGCTCCCCACGCACCTCACCCTTCAGCCCCCCACACACCTGACCCAATCCCCCCAACATACCTGACGGCAGCCCTCCACACGCCTGAAACCCTCAGCCCCCCAAACACCTGAGCCCCACCCCTCCGACTCACCTGAACTACAGTCCCGCACACACCTGATCCCTTGCCCGGACACACCTGGCACCAGCCCTCCCACACACCTGAACCCCAGTCCCAGACCCGCTGACGCCCACACGCATGACCTGGATCCCCACAAACATAACCCCAGGCCCCACACATACATGACACCCAGTGCCCCCACACACTTGACCACCTGCTTCCGAGACCCCCATACACCTCACCTCCAGTCCCCCTAAAACGTGGGACCCAGCCCCTCGACATACCTGACCCTCAGCCCCCACACACACCAGAACCCAGCAGGTAACACACATGACCTCCTCCCCATGCAGCTGACCCCAGACTCCCCCCCACACACGTGACCCCTCAGACCCCCACCCGCATAGCGGACACCCGCCCCCACACACACACGATTCCCAGCCTCCCCGCACACCTGACCACTTCAGCCCCCAACAAACCTGATCCCCAGCCCCCAACACACCTGACCTCAGCCCTCCACACACCTGACACACAGCCCGCACACAGCTGACCCCCTCAGTCCCCCACACACCTGACCCCCAGCCCGCGACATACCTGACCGCCTTGTCCCCCAGCCCCTCGGACACCTGTCCCCAGCCCTCCCATACACCAGCCCTACACACACCTGAACCCCAGCCCCCACACACCTGAACCCCAGCCCCCCACAAACCTGACCCCCATTGCTGACCCCCATCCTTCCCAACACACCTAACACACAGCCCCCACACAGCTGGATCCCTCATCCCATCACATAACTGACCTCCAGCCCCACACACAGCTGACGCCCAAACCCCCACACGCCTAACCCCCTGATTCCCCACACACATGATTCCAGCCCCCCAACAAACATAATTCCCTGATCCCCAGACCCTCACACACACCTTAACCCAGCCCCGCACACAGCTGTCCTACAGCCCCCTGCCTACCAGACCCACAGCCCCTATACACCTGACACCCATCCCCCCATACACCTGAAACCAGCCCCCACACACATGAAACCCAAACCCCACACACACCTGAACCCCAGCCCCGCACACAACTGAACCCCAGCCCGCCCACACACCTGAACCCTGCCCCCACACACCTGAACCCCAACCCCACACACACCTGAACATCAGCACCGCACGCACCTGAAACCCAGCCCCGCACACACCTGAACCCCATCCCCCCACACTCCTGACGTGCAGCCCGCCCACACACCTGAACATCAGCCCCGCAGACAGCTGACATCCAGCTCCCCACAAGCCTGACCCCTTGAATCCCCACAGACATGACCCCAGTCCACACACTCCTGACACCCAGCCCCCCATACACCTGGCCCCAGCCACCCCCCACCCACACGTTACACCCAGCCCCCAGGCACCTGGACACCACTCCCCACATACCTGACCCTGATACCCAGTAGCCACACACACATTACACGCAGCCCCCCCATAAACGTGCGAACCAGCCACACTCCTGAACCCCCCCACACACCGTACTCCCACCCCCCCACACCCGTGAAACACATCTCCCCCCCGCACACCTGATTCTCAGCCCCTACACGCCTGAATCCCAGCCCCGCACACACCTGACCACCTTGTCACAGAGCCCGCGGACACCTGTGCAGTGTACCCATACACACCTGAAACCCAACCCCGCACACACCTGAACTCCATCCCTCCACACACCTGACCCTACTAGCACACCCCACACACCTAAGCCCACCCCCACACACCTGATCCCCTCAGACACCACACACCTGACACCCTGCCCCCAACACACCTGAACCCCACCCCTCCGACTCAACTGACCGACAGCCCCGCACACACCTGAACCCTAGCTCCGCACACACCTAACCCCAGCCCTCCCACACACTTGAACTCCAGCCCTGCACATTCCTGAACCCCTGCCTCCCCACACATCTGACCACTTCAGCCCCCACACACACCTGAATCCAAGCCCCCCCCACACAGTTGACCCCCTCAGCCCCCACACACCTGACCCCTTGCCACAAACACACCTGACCTCAGCTCTCCACACACCTGACCACCTGAGCTTTCCACACCACTGACCCCCACCCCTCCGATACACCTGAACCCAACCCCGCACAAAGCTGAACACCTGACTCCCCACACACCTGGCCCTGAGCACCTCCCACACAACTGAACCCCAACCCCCCCACAAACCGGACCACCAGCGTCCCCCACACATGACATCCTGCCCCCAACACACTTGACCACATCCCTCCACACACCTGACCCCTCCGACACACCTGAACCCCAGCTCTGCGCTCACATTACACCCAGCTCCCAACACATACCTGACCCCCAGTCTCCCATAAACCTGATTCCCAGTCCCTCATAAAACTGACGCCCAGCCCCCCCCCCCACACCTGACCCCCAGCCCCTCACAAACCTGACCCCCAGCCGCCCCGCACACTTGACCCCCAAACCCCCACACTCATGACCCTCAGCCCCTCACATACTCGACCCCTAGCCGTCCAAAACATCTGACCCATTGAGCCTTCCCCCAACATTTGACCCAAAGCCCAATTACACACCTGCCCCCAACACCCCCCACACACCTGACCTAGTGACCCACAGCCCCCGCACATAACTGACCCACAGCCCCCCCACACACCTGACTCCTGGCCCCCAACGCACCTAACAGCCAGCCACCGCAGACACACCTGACACCAACCCCCACACACTCCTCACCTCCAGTCCCCCACAGACATGACCCGCATTCCCCCCACACACCTGACACACTGACCCAAAGCCCCCGCACATAACTGACCCCCAGCCCCCCCACACACCTGACTCCTGGTCCCCCACGCACCTGACAGCCAGCACCCCCTCACACACACCTGACACCTGCCGCCCACACATCTGACCATCTGACCCACAGCCTACGCACACACCTGATCGCAGCCCCATACATCTGACCCACAGACCCCTACACACCAGACCCCCATTCCCCACAAACATGACCCACAACCGCCCAACACATCTGACCCACTAACACCCACAACATTTGACCCAAAGCCCCATCTCATACCTGACCCCACCCCCCCCCCCAAACACCTGACCCACTGACCCACAGCCCCCTCACACACCTGAACCTCACCTCCGGATACACAGCTGACTCCTGACCCCCCACGCACCAGAAATCCAGCCTCCCAACACACACCTGACCCCAACCCTCCCACACACCTTACCTCCAGTCCCCCACACGCCTGAACCCCAGCCCCGCAAACAGCTGACGCCCAGCCCCCAAACACCTGACCCCCTGAATCCCCACACAAGACCCCAGCCCCCCACACACATGACCCCAGTCCCACCACACACCTGACCACCTGATTCCCGGAATCCCACACATCTCACCTCCAGAGCCCCACATACCTGACCACCAGCCCTCCCCCCCACACACCTGAATCCATCCCCGCACACTCCTGACCAGTGACGCACACACCTGACCCCCTCAGCCCGGACACGCATTGCTGACCCAAGCCCCCCACACACTTGAAACCCAGCCCCCCACACACTTGAACCCCAGCCCCGCACACACTTGATCTCCAGCCCGCACACACCTGAACCCCTCACCCCCCCGAACGCACCTGAATCCCAGCCCCCCCACACACCTGATCCCTAGCCCCGCATACACCTGACCCCAGCCCTCCCACACACCTGAACCCCAGTCCCAGACCCCCAGACGCCCACACGCCTGACCAGAATCCCCACACACATGAACCCAGACCCCCACACACATGACAACCAGTCCCCCCCAACACCTGACCCCCTGATTCCGAGACCCCCATACACATCACCTCCAGTCCCCCACATACCTGACCCTCAGCCCCCACACACAGCATAACCAGCGCGGAACACACCTGACCTCCTCCCCATGCACCCGACCCAAGACCACCCCACACACGTGACCCCCTGCCCCCCCCCACACACCTGATCCCCACTCCCCACACATCTGACACCTGATTCCCCCCCACACACACACACTCCTGAACCACAGCCCCGCCGCACAACTGACCCCCCAGCCCCCAGACACCTGACCTCCTCGGCCCCCCACACACCTGAACCCCAGCCCCCCCACACCTGACCAGCTTGTCACCCAACCCCCCGGACACCTGACCCCAGCCGCCCCACACACCCGAACCCCAGTCCCCCACCCAGCTGAACACCTGCCCTGCACAAACCTGACTCCCAGCCCCCCTACACACCTGACTGCCTCAGCCCCACACACACCTGCCCCCTGCCTCAATACACCTGACCTCAGCCCTCCATGCACCTGACCCCCTCAGCTTTCCACACCACTTACCCCCACCCCTCCGATACACCTCAACGCCAGCCTTGCCCATACCTGACCCAAAGCCCTCCCAAACAACTGAACCACAGCCCCGCACAAAGCTGACGCCCTGACTCCCCACAAACCTGACCCTGAGCCCCTCCCACACACGTGAACCCCAGGCCCCCACAAACCGAACACCCAGCCTCCCACACACATGACACCCAGCTCGCAACACACACCTGACCCCCAGACTTCCACACACCTGACCCCAGCCCCTCACAAAACTGACCCGCAGCCCCCCACACAACTGACCCCCAGACCCTGACACACATGACCCCCAGCCCCTCAAAAACCTGACCCCCAGCGACCCCCACACACCTTATCCCCAAACCCCACACTTATGACCCCCAGCCCCTCACATACCTGACCCCCAGCCGCCCAAAACATCTGTGTGGGGGCTCGGGGTCAGCACAGCTGTCCCCCAGCCTCTCATAAAACTGACCCACAGCCCCCCACTCACCTGAACCCCAGACCCCTACTAACATGAGCCGCAGCCCGTTACAAACCTAACCCACACCCGCCCATCACACCTGACCCTCTGACCCACAGCCCCGCACATAACTGACCCCCAGTCCCCCCACACACCTGACTCCTGCCCCCCCCACGCACCTGACAGTCAGCCCCCCCATACGCACCTGACACCAACCCCACACACACCTCACCTCCAATCCCCCACACACTTGACCCCCATTCCCCCCACACACCTGACCCCCATCCCCCCTCTCACCTGACCCATTGACCCCCACACACATCCGAACCCCAGCACGCACACGCCAGTGCAACTGACGCCCAACCCCCTCACACACCTGACCTCCAGCGCCGCTAACACCTGACTCCCTGCCCCCAACAAACACCTGACCCCCTCAGCCCCCTGCACACCTGAAACCCAGCCCCCCACCCAGCTGAACTCCAGACCCACACACCTCAACCCCACCCGCCCCACACACATGAATCCCAGCCCTCCACACATCCGACCCCCTCAGCCTCCACATAGCTGGCCCCCAGCCCCCACACGCCTGACCCCCTCAGCGCTCCCCAGATAGCTGGCCCCCAGCCACCCACAAAACTGATCCCCAGCCCCCACACACCTGAACCACTCAGCCGCACCCCACACACCTGAATCCCAGCCCCGCACGCGTGACCCCCACAGCACCCCACGCACACCTGACTCCCAGCCCCCCAGACACCTGACCACCTCCGCAGCCCTCACACACCTGACTCCCAGCCCCCCACACACCAGACACCCAGCCGCACCACACACCTGACCCCCTCAGCCCTCCACAAACCTGACACCCATCCCTCAGATACACCTGAACCCCAGCCCTCCCACACACCTGACCCCCTCAGCCCTCCTCCCATATAGCTGAACCACAACCCCGCACACAGCTGACACCCAGTCCCCACGCACCTGAACCCCACTCCCCACACACCTGACCTCTGATCACAAGTAGCCACACACACATGACACCCAGCCCCCCACACACGTGCACCCCAGCCCCGCCCCTACACTACTGAATCACAGCCACCCCCCGCATACTTGACTCCCAGCCCCACACACCTGACCCCTTGATCCCACCACATACCTGACACCCAACACCGCACACACCTAACCACCTTCACCCAACCCAACTGACACCTGTCACCACCCCCCCCCTAACATACCTGAACACCAGCACCGCACACATCTGAACTCCAGCGCCGCATAAACCTGACCCTCAGCCCCAACACACCTGACCCCAGCTCCCCACACACGTGACGCCCAGCCCCCACACACATGAACCCTAGTCCCCACACACCTGATCTCCAGTAGACACACACCCATGACACCCAGCCCCCCAAATACGTGCACAGCAGCCCCCCCCACACTTCTGAACAACAGCCACCTCCCCCACACACACACCTGACAACCAGACCCAGACACCGGAGTTACTGATTACCAACCCCCACACACACCTGACCCCATCAGCCCCCCACACACCTGAACACCTTGTCGCCCAAACCCGCGGACACATGTCCTCCAGCCACCCACACACCTGAACACCAACCCCCCACACAGCTGATTTCCAGCCCCGCACACACTTGATCCCCAACCCCCCCAAACACATCTGACCCCCTCAGCATCCCCCCAGACACCTGACCCACAGCCCCCACACAGCTGACTCCTGGCCCCCACGCACCTGACAGCCAGACCACCCCACACACACCTGACCCCAAACCCCCCACACACCTCACCTCAAGTCCCCTTCATACCTGACCCCCAGTCCCCCCATACACTTGACCCACAGCCCACCACTCAACTGACCCTGACCCCCACACATCTGACCCCCTGGCCGCCAGCCCCCCACAAACCTGACCCCAGTCTCTCACACACACCTGACCCCAAGTTCCCACACACCTGGTCCCTGATCCCCAGTAGCAACACACACATGACACCCAGCCCCCCACATACGTGCCCCCCAGCCCATCGCCCCATTCCTGAACCACAGCCCCCCCCACACACACCTGACAACCAGACCCCACACACCGGAGCAACTAATTCCCAACCCCCTCCCACACCATAAACCCAGCGCCCCTCACACCTGCCCCCAGCGCTGCACACAATTGCCCCTCAGCCCCCCACACACCTGAACACCAGCCCCGCACACACCTGAACCCCAAGCCCCCCACACACCTGCCCCCAACCCTCCACACACCTGACTCCCAGCCCTCTCCCACACACCTGACCCCCTCTGCCCCCACACACCTGAACACCAGCCTCGCACAGACCTGAACCCCAAGCTCCCCACACAAATGACCCACTCAGCTTCTCCCCAGCCCCCCCCACACCTGAACAACAAACCCGCACACACATGAACCCCAAGCCCCCAACACACCTGCCCCCAGTCCTCCACACATCTGACTCCCAGCTCCCCCACACACGTGACCCCCTCAGCCCCCACACACCTGAACACCAGCCCTGCATAAACCTGAACCCCAAGCACCCCACACACTTGACCTACCCAGCATCACCCCAGCCCCCCACACACCTGAACACGAGCTCCGCACACATCTGAACCCCAAGCACCCCACATACCTGACCCACTCAGCATGAACCCAGCCCCGCACACAGCTGACACCAGCCCCCCGTACATGACAGCCACACACACACCTGACAAACCCCACACAGACCTCACCTCCAGTCCCCCACATACCTGACCCCCAGTCCCATCACACACTTGACCATCAGCCCCCCACTCAACTGACCCCCTGACCCACCCACACCTGGCCCCTCAGTCCCCCACAGAGCTGAACCAAAGTTCCGCACACAGCTGACGCCACCCACATGCCTGACCGCCTGACTCCTCATACACATGATCACAGCCCCCCACAAACATGACCCCCTGATCCCCAGACCCCCACACATACCTGATCCCAAGCCCCGCACACACCTGACACCCAGCCCCCCCCCCACAAACCTGACCCCCAGCCCCTACACACCTGACACCCAGCCCGCTGCATAACCTGACCCCCAGCTTCCCCCCACCATACGCAAGACCCCAGCCCGCACACACCTGAAACCCAGCCCCCGAGATATCTCAACGCCAGCCCTCCACACACATGACTCCCAGCCCCCCAACAAACCTGAACCACAGCCCCCCACACATACCTGATTCCCAGCCCCCACAAACCTGAACCCCAGCCTCCCCGCACACCCGACCACCTTGTCATCCAGCCTCCCAGACACCTGTCCCCAGCCCCGAAGCACACCTAAATTCCACCCCTCCGACACACCTGAACCCTAGCCCCGTACATAGTTGACGCCCAGCCCCCCACACGCCTGACCCCTCACTCCCCACACACATGAAAGCAACCCCCTACACATGATCCCTAGTCCCACCACACACCTGAACCCCTGATCCCCAGACCGCCACACACCTGAACCCTAGCCCCACAGCACACCTGACACCCAGCACCACCACACACCCGACCCCTAACCCAAAGCATCACCACACACCTGACCTCCCCCCACACACAACTGACCCTCTGGCCCCCAGCACCCCCGCACACCTGACCCTCTGACACGCAGCCCCCCCAAAACTGACCCAACCCCCACACACCTGACCCCAAGCACCCCACCCATCTGTGATCCACACTCCATCCCCACATATACCGGACCGCCAGCCCCCACACAATATTAACCCCCAACCCCCCACACAGCCGACCCACAGGTCCCCCACACACCTGACCCCCACCACCCCCCCCGCGCACCAGATCTCCAGCCCCACACACCTGAGCCCCTGCCCCCAGCCCCACCACACACATGACAACCTGGTTACTCAGCCCCCACAGGTCCCCCACACACCTGACCCCCACCCCCCCCGCGCACCAGATCCCCAGCCCCGCACACACCTGACCCCCATTCCTCCCACAGACCTGAACCCCAGCCCCGCACACAGCTGACGCCCAGCCCCCCACACGCCTGACCCTCTTACTCGCCACACACATGATCCCAGCCCCCCACAAACATGACCACAGCCCCGCACACCTGCCCCCCTGATCCCCACCCCCCACACACTGGACCCCCTGATCACCAGACCCCCACAAAAATTACCCCCACCACATAACACATCTGACCTCCACCCCCACAACACATCTGACCCCCACCCCCACAACACATCTGACCCCCACCCCCACAACACATCTGACCCCCACCCCCATAACACATCTGACCCCCGCCCCCACTACACACCTGACTCCCACCCCCACAACACATCTGACCCCACCCCCACAACACATCTGACCCCCACCCCCACAACACATTTGACGCCCACCCCCACAACACATCTGACCCCACCCCCACAACACATCTGACGCCCACCCCCACAACACATCTGACCCCCACCCCCACAACACACCTGACATCCAGCCCCACTACACACCTTCCACCTGACCCGCAGCATCACCACATACGTGACATCCAGCCCCCCCACACACAACTGACCTACTGACCCCCCGCACACCTGACCCCCAGCTCCCCACGTACGTGACCCCAAGCCCCCATAGACACTTGACCCCCAGTACGCAACGCAGCTGATCCACAGCCCCACCCACACACCTGACCCCCTGACCCACAGACCCCGCACACACCTGACTACCAGCCCTCTAATCAGCCCCCCAAGCAAATGACCCCACACACCTGACGCCCTGAGCCGCAGCCTATCACATATCGAACCCCCAGCCCCCCCACACATCTGCCCCCTGCCCCCAACACACTTGACCCCAAGCCTCCCCACACACCTGACCCCCACCCCTCCCACACACCTGAACCCCAGCCCTTCAGACACCTACCCCCCAGCCCCCACACACACCTGTCCACTCGACCCCCACACAGCTGACGCCCAGGCACAACACACGCCTGAATCACTAACGCACCACACAAACGACACCAGCCCCCCACACACATGTCCCCAGTACACCTAACCCCCTCATCCAAGACACCCACACACCTAATTCTTCGCCCCGGCACACCTGACCCCCAACCCCAGAACAGACCTGACACCGAGCCCCACCACACACCTGCCCCACGCCACCCAGCCTCACCACACACCAAACCCCCAGCGCTTCCGGACACCAGACCCCCAGCCCATCCGTCACATCTGACACACAGACCCCCCACAGACATGACCACCAGCCCCCCCCCCACACACCTGAAATCCAGCCCCTCAAACACGTGAACCCTCCCCCCCACACACATCGGACCTCCTGTCCCTCCACATACTAGACTACCTGCCCGCAGCCCCCAAAACCTGACCAACTGACACCAGCCCTCCACACACCTGACACCCTGACAGGTGTTTGACCTTTCCGCAGCCGCCTCACACACCTGAACCCCTAATCCCCAGCCTCCCCCATACACAACTGACCACCTTGTAACCCAGCCCCCCAGATATCCAGCCTCTCACACACCTGACCCCTTGCCTCCAGCCCCCCACACACCTGACCCCCAGTCATCCCACACACCTGACCCCCAGCCGCTCACACACCTGAACCCCAGCCCCTCACAAACGTGACCCCCAGCCCCCACACACCTGACCACCCGACCACCCACAGCAGATGCCCAGCCCCCCACACGCCTGACCCACTAACGCACCACACACACGACACCAGCCCCCCACCGAAATGACCAACAGTAACCCCAGGCACCTGACACCCAACCCCTCGCCCAGACACACCTGACCCCCAGCCCCAGAACAGATCTGTCACTGATCCCCACCACACACCTGTCCCATGACACCCAGCCTCACCACACATCTGAAACCCAGCCCCCCACACACCTAACTACCAGCGGTCCGGACACCAGACCCCCAGCCCACCCCACATATCTGACACCCATATCCCCCACAGACATGTACACCAGCCCCCCCACTTTCCTGACCTGTAGCCCCCCACAACCTTAACCCCAGCCCACCCACACATCGGAATTTCGCCCCCCCACATACCAGACCCCCTGCCCGCAGACCCCCACAACCTGACCAACTGACATCAGTCCTCCACACACCTGACGCCCTGACAAGTGTTTGACCTGTCACCCAGCACCCTCACACACCTGAACCCCTGAACCCTAGCCTCCCCCACTTTGTCACACAGCACCCAGACACCTGTTCCCCAGCTTCTCACACACCTGACCCCCTTGCCTCCAGCCCCCCCCCCCACAATCCTGACCCCCAGCCCTCCCACATACCTGACCCCCAGCCGGCCACACACCTGAACCCCAGCCGCTCACACAGCTGACCCCCAGCCCCTCTCACACCTAACGCCCAGCCCCCCCCCACCACGCCTGACCCACTGACTCACCACACACACGAAAGCATCCCCGCACACACATGACCCCCATTAGCCCCAGATTCTGACCCCCTGACCCCGACACACACACACACACCTGACCACTCGCCGCCGCACACCTGCCCACCAGCGGCCCCACACACCTGCCCCCAGCCGCCCACACACAAGTGATACCCAGCCCCCCCACAAAACGATCCACCAGCACCACCAAACACCGCAGCCCCGCGCACACCTGACCACCCGAACCCCACACACCTAAGCACCCGACCCCACACACCTGACCCCTAGACCTCCAGCCCCCACACGCACCTGACACCCAGCCACCCAGATACATGACCTCCAGCTCTGCCACACACCTGACTCCTAGCTCCCCGCACACCTGACGCACTGAGCTCCACCACCCTACACACCCGAACCCCTTGCCCCAATCTCCCCCAGACACCTGACATTCCCCACAAACCTCTTCCCCAGCCCCCCTACAATCCTGACTTCCAGGCACCTTCTCACAAACCTGACCCCGAGCCCCCCACTCCCACCTGACACACTGAGCCACAGACCCCTACATACCTGACCCCCATCCCTTCACACACCTGAACCCCTGAATCCCTGATCCCCACCTACCCCCACACTCCTGAACACCAGCCCGCCACACACCTGACCCCCAGCCCCCCACACACCTGAACCCCAGCCCACCACACACCTGACCCCCAGCCCTCCCACACACCTGAACCCCAGCCCCTCCCACACCTGAACCCCAGCCCCCACATACACCTGACCACCCGAGCACCCACAGCAGACGCCCAGCCCCCACACGCCTGACCCACTAACGCACCACACACACGACACCAGCCCCCCACCCACATGACCACCAGTAACCCCAGGCACCTGACACCCAACCCCTCGCCCAGACACACCTGACCCCCAGCCCCAGAACAGATCTGTCACCGAGCCCTACCACACACCTGTCCCATGACACCCAGCCTCACCACACACCTGAAACCCAGCCCCCACACACCTGAAACCCAGCCCCCACACACCTAACTCCCAGCGCCCCGGACACCAGACCCCCATCCCACCCCACATATCTGACACACATATTCCCCACAGACATGTACACCTGCCACCCACATACCTGATCTGTAGCCCCCCACAACCTGAACCCCAGCCCCCCCACACATCGGACTTTCGCCCCCCACATACCAGACTGTGTTTGACCTGTCACCCAGCACCCTCACACACCTGAACACATGAACCCTAGCCTCCCCCACACACACCTGACCACCTTGTCACCCAGTCCCCAGACACCTGTTCCCCTGCCTCTCACACACCTGACTCCCTTGCCCCCAGCCCCCCACCCACAATCCTGACCCCCAGCCCTCCCACATACCTGACACCCAGCCGGCCACACACCTGAACCCCAGCCGCTCACACAGCTGACCCCCAGCCACTCTCACACCTGACGCCCAGCCCCCCCACCACGCCTGACCCACTGACTCACCACACACACGAAAGCAGCCCCGCACACACATGACCCTCATTAACCCCAGACACCTGACCCCCTGACCCCGACACCCACACACCTAACCACTCGCCCCCACACATCTGCCCACCAGCGGCCCCACACACCTGCCCCCAGCCGCCCCCACACAAGTGACACCCAGCCCCCCGAAAAAAACGACCCGCCAGCCCCAACAAACACTTGACAACCAGCCCCGCTGCACACACTTCACCCCCAGGCCCCACACACCTGACCTCCAAACCCCCCACACAACTGACCCCACGGCCCCACACACCTGAAAACCAGCCCTCCCTACACACCTGAAACCCTGACCCCCACTCACCTAACCCCCAGCCCTCCACACATCTGACCCCTCAGCCCCCAACACGCATGACCCCCAGCCCTGCCACACACCTGACACCCAACCCTCCCCTACACACCTGACCTCGCCCCCATATACACGTCCCCCACCCCCCCACACACAGGCAACCCCCTGACTTCACACAAACCTGGGCCACAGCACCCCCCACACTTGAACAACTCACCCCTGCGCCCCCACACACCTGCCTACAACCCCGTACACACCTGACCCTTCAGCCCCCACAAAACACACCTGACCCACAGCCCCCCACACACCTGACACCCAGCCCTCCCACACAATTGACGCCAAACACCCCCACACACCTGACCCCAGCCCCCCAGACACCTGACCCCAGCCCTCCCACGCACCTGAACTTCAGCCCCGGCATACCTGACCACCCGACCGTCACACAGGTGACGCCAACGCCCCACACACCTGAACTCCATCCTGCCACACACTTGACCACGGCTCCCCATACACTTCACCCCCACGCCCCACCCACCTGGGCCCCAGCACCCCAAACAACCGACACCCAGCCACCCAGACACATAACCTCCAGCCCTTCCACACACCTGACTCCTAGCCCCCCCACACACCTGGCCCACTGAGCCCTAGCCCCTCCTACACACGTGCCCCCTTGCCCCAGCCCCCCCAGACACCTGACACCCATCCCCCACACACCCCTCCCCCAGTCCCCCTACAATCCTGACCTCCAGGCACCCTCCACAAACCTGACCCCGAGCCACTCATACATCGGATCCCCCTGAGCACCAGACCCCAACATATATGACCCCCATCCCCACACATTACTGAACTCCTGATCCCCAGCCTCCCCCCACACACCTTGCACCCAGTCCCCCCACACACCTCACCCCAGCCCTCTATACACCTGAACCCCAGCTCCTCACATACATGATCCCCAGCCCCACACCCCCCCCCACACTCCTAATCACCAGCCCTCCCACACATCTGAAACCCAGCCGCTCACACACCTGAAACAGCTCCCCACACATCTAACCCCCAGCCCCCCACACACATGACTCCCAGCCCCTCACACGCCTGACCCCCAGCCTCCCCCACAAACCTGCCCCCCAGCCCCCCACACACTTGAACCCCTGCCTGCCACACACTTGACCCCCAGCCCCAAGCCCCCACACACCTGACACCCAGCCCCCCCGCACACCTAACCCCCAGCCCTCTACACACCTGAACCCCAGCCCCTCACACACTTGACCCACAGCCCCACACCCCCCACACACTTAACCACCAGCCCTCCCACACATCTGAATCCCAGCCGTTCACACACCTGAAACACAGCTCCCCACACACCTGACCCCCAGCCCCCCCCACATACCTGACACCCAGCACACCACACACCTGACCCCCAGCCCACCCACACACGCTAACCCTCGGCCCCCAACACATCTGAAACCAAGCCCCTCCACCAAACAGCTGACCTCCCGACACCCAAGCAGCTGACGCATGACCCACTGACTCACCATAAGCACGAAACGAGCCCCTCACACACATGACCCCCAGTATCACCAAACACCTGACCCCCTGATCCCAAATATCCACACACCTGAACCCTCGCCCCCACACACCTGACACCTCGCCCCACACACCTGATCGCCAGCCCCACAACAGACCTGACACCGAGCCCCACCACACACCCGCCCCCTGACACACAAGCTCATCACACACCTGAAACCTAGCCCCCCTACACACCTAACCGCCAACGCCCCGGACACCTGATCCCCAGCCCAACCCACACATCTGACATCCAGCCCCCCACTCACCCGAACACCAGCCCCACACATCGGACCTCCTGACCCTCCTACACATCAGGCCCCCTGCACCCAGACCCCCAAAATCTGACCAACTGACACCCAGACCTCCACACATCTGACAACCTGACCCCCAAACACCTGTCCCCCAGCCCCCTCACACACCTGAACCCCTGATCCCCAGCCCCCCACACCTGACCACCTTGTCACCCAGCCCCCCACACACCTGTTCCCCAGCCCACTCACACACCTGAACAAATGAGGCCAGATCCCCCACAGACCTGACCCACAGCTCCTCCATACACCTGATCCCCAGCCCCCCACACATCAGAACCCCAGCCTGCCACCCACCTGAATGGCAGCCCCCCACACACCTGACCCTCAGCCCCACACACCTGACACCCAGCCACTCACACACCTGACCCCCAGCCCCTAGTCCCCCCACACACCTGACCCCAGCATTTCCACACACCTGACCCACAGCCCCCCAACACACCTGATCCCCAGTCCCCACATACCTGACCCACAGCCCCGCCATACACCTTGCCCCCAGCCGCCCACATATCTGACCCCCACCCTGCCACTCACCTGAACGCCAGCCCCCCACACACCTGAACCACAGCCCTCCCACACATCTGACCCCAGCCCTCCCACACACCTGACCCTGATCCCAGACACCCATACAACAGAACCCATGCCCACCACATTCCTTACCCCAGCCCCTCACACACCTAACTACCAGCCCACCACATACGGCCCCAGCCCCCCCGCATACATGATCCCCTCAGCCCCTCATAAGCCTGACCCCAGCCCCCTACACACCTGACCCCCAGCCCCCGCACACAACTGACTTCCAGCAACACCACACAGCTGTCTTCCAGCCCCCACACACCTGACCCCCAGCCCCCCACTCACCTGACCCACTGACCCACAGCCCCCGCACACACCTAACCACCAGCCTCCCCACAAAACTGACCCCAGCCCCCATCACAAACCTGAAGCCCAGCCCCGCACAAACCTGACCTCCAGCCCCTGCATTCCTGAGCCCCAGCCCCCCACATACTTGATCCCCAGACCCATACACACACCTGATCCCCAGCCCCCCATACGCCTGAAAACCAGCCCCCACACACCTGAGCAACTGGAGCAACTGAGGCCCAAGCGCTTCACACACCTGACCACCACCCCACACGCATCTAACCCCCTCACCACCAGCATTTCACACACCTGAACCCCAGCCCCATCACACCTCTGACCCTCAGCCCCCCCACGCATCTGACTATCAACCACCCCCAAATACCTGACCCCAAGCCCCTCCAACCCACCTGACACCCACCCGCCCATACAACTCACCAGCAGCCCCCCCCACGCACCTGAACCCCAGCCCCACACACACCTGTCCCCCAGACCCCACACACATGACACCCTGCCCCCGCACACCAGACCCCTTGACGCCCAGCCTACCCCTCACATGACACTCAGCCCCCCGCACACGAGACCCACTAACACCCAGCCTCCGCACATTCCTGACCCCCAGCTCCCCACAAACCTGACCCCCAGCCCCCCAAACACCTGACCCCGAGCCCCTCCATCATCTGACCCACAGCCCCATCACACACATGACCCCCACAACCCACACACACCTGACCCTCTGACCCCAGCACACACCTAACCTCCAGCCCCCCACACACACCTGACCCCCAGCACCCCACACACCTGATACTCAACCCCCCCCCCACACGCCAGCCCCCAGCCCCACACACATGACCACCAACCACCGAACCCCCTGACCCCCACACACCTGAGCCCCAGCAACCCCCAACACACATGAGCCACAGCCCCCTCCCCACACGCAAATGCAACCCAGCCCCCCCCACACACTTGATCCCCTGACCCACAGCCCCGCACACACACCTGACCCCCAGCCTCCCCACAAACCTGAACCCCTGATCCCCCAGCCCCCACAAAACTGACCCCACCCCAACAACACTGCTGACCCACACCCACACATCATACCTGATCCCCACCCCCACAACACACCTGACACCCAGCCCCACCACACACCTGCTCCCTGACCCGCAGCATCACCACACACCAGACATCCAGCCCCCACACACAACTGACCTACTGACCCCCAGCCCCACCGCACACCTGACCCCCTTATCCCCGCACACACCTGACCCCAGCCCCCACACGTAGGTTACCCCCAGCCCCCACATACACGTGACCATCTAATACCCCACACAGCTGATCCACTGCCCCACCTCACACACACCTGACCCCCTGACCCCAGCACACGCCTGACCCCCAACTCCCCACATACGTGACCCACAGCGCCCTCCACATAACGGAACCCCAGCCCACATACAAACTTGAAACCCAACCCCCACATAGCTGACCTAGAGCTCCACCACACACCTGATTCCCAGGCCCCGATTCACCTGACCCACAGCACTCCACACACCTGACACCCAGCCCGGCACACACCTGACCCCAGGCCCCCATTCACCTGACCCCCTGACCCACACACATCTGACCACCAGCCCCCTCATACACCTGAACCCCTGACCCCTATACCCCACACAACTGACCCCTAGCCCCCCACATGTGATCCCCAGCACCCCACAGAACTGCCCCGCAGCCCACCCACACATTGGAAACCCAGACCACCAGCCGCCCCACACCTCTGACCTACAGCCCACTCACACACGTGACCCCCTGTCATCCAGCCCCCCAAACACATGACCTCCAGCCCCCCAACACACCCGACCTCCTGACTCCCCACACACATGACCCCCAGCCTCCCACTCACATGACCCCCAGCCCCCCAACAAGCCTTACCCCCATCCCCCAATAAACCTGAGGCTCCAGCCCCGCCACACACCTGACACCCAACCCCACGAAACACCTGACCCTAGCCCGCCACCCACCTGATCACCAGACCTCCAGGCAGCCCCTCAAATAAATGAACCCAGACCCCCCACACACCTGACACCCTGACCCACAGCACGTCACATTTCGAACCCCCAGCACCCCCACACACCTGAACCCCTGCCCCCCTCAGACCTGACCCCATGCCCCCCACACACTGGACCCCCAGTCCTCCCAGGCACCTGACCCCAGCCCTTCCACACACCGGAACCCCAGCACCGCGCACATCTGACCACCCGACCCCGACACAGTTGACGCCCAAACGCCCACACACCTGATCCTCAGCGTTCCACACACCTGACCACGGCCCCACACACACCCGACCCCCAACCCCCGCCACACGTGACCCCCTGTTGCCCCACACACCTGGGCCCCAGCACCCCACACACCTGGCCCCTTGACCCCAGCCCCCGCAAACACTTGTCCACCAGCCCCCCCACACCTGACCCCCAGCCCTCCAACGCACCTGAACCCCAGCCCCGCGAACACCAGACCACCCGACCCCCCACGCACCTGACCACCCGACCCCCACACCCCTTGTCCTCAATCCTCCACACGCACCTGTCATCCAGCCACCCAGACACATGACCTCCTGCCCCGCCGCACACCTGCCTCCTAGTCCCCCCACACACCTGACCCACTGAGCCACAGCCCCCCTTACACACCTGACCCCCTTGCCCCAAACCCCCAGACACCTGACACGCATCCCCCACACACCGCTCCCCAAGCCCCCCCCGACAATCCTGACCTCCAGGCACCTCCCCACTACCCTGACACCGAGTCCCCAACACACACCTGACACCCAGACCCCCCCTCAAATCTGACACCCAGCCCGCCACACACCTGAACCACAGCCCCTCACACACCTGAACCCCAGACCCACACACACCTGAAACCCACCCAACACATATCTGCCACCCATCCCCTCACACACCTGACCCCCTGCGTCCCCCAAACACATGACCTCCCGACACCCACGCTGCTGACGCCCAGCCCCCCACACGCCTGACCCACTAACTCACCACACACACTGACCCACTGACTCACCACACACCACACCATTAACCCCAGATACCTACCCCCTAATCCCACACACCCACACACCTGACCCCTCGCCCCCACACACCTGACCCTCAGCACCCAGCCCCTCACACACATGACCACCAGCCCCCCGCACACCTGAAACCAAGCCCCCCAACAAACAGCTGACCTCCCGACCCCCACGTAGCTGACGTCCAGCCCCCCACACGCCTGACCCACTGACTCACCACACACACGAAACCAGCCCCCCACACACATAATCCCTAGTATCCCCAGACACCTGACCCCCTGATCCCAGATACCCACATACCTGACCACTCGCCCCTACACACCTGACCCCCAGCCCCACAACAGACCTGACACCGAGCCCCACCACCCCCCCCCTGAAACCCAGCATCACAACGTATCTGAAACCTACCCCCCCTACACACCTAACCCCCAGCGCCCCGGACACCTGACATGGAGCCCACCCCACACACCTGACATCCAGCCCCCACACACATGAACCCCAGCCCCCAGACCCCCACAACCTGACCGACTGACACCCAGACCTCCACACACCTGAAACACAACCCCGCCATACACCTGAACCCCAGCCCCCCACACATCTAACCCCCAGCCTGCCTGAACGCCAGCCCTCCCACAAAACGAACCACCAGCCCCACCAAACAAGTGACACCCAGCCCCCCTACACACACTTGTACACCAGACCCCACACACCTGACCTGCATCACCATAAAAGATGACCCCAGCCCCCTACACACCTGACCCCCAGCCCCAACTCACCTGTCCCTCAGCCCCCCACACATCTGACCCCTCAGCCCACAACACGCATGAACCCCTGCCCCCAGACCCCCACACACCTGACCACCTTGTCTCCCAGCCCCCCCAGCAACCCCCCACATACCCCTGACCCCTTGCCTCTCCCACGCACCTGACGCCAGCCCTCCCAAACACCTGAATCACAGCCCCGCACACAACTGACCACCCAGCTCCCCACAAACCTGACCCCCTACAAGCCTGACCCACAGCCCCCCATAAACCTGAGCCCCCAGCCCCGCCACACAGCTGACACCCAACCCCCACACCTGACGCCCAGCCCGCCACACACCCGATCCCCTGACCCACAGTCCCCGCACATACCTGACCACCAGCCCTCCAGGCAGCCCCCCAAACAAATGACCCCAGACCCACAACACACCTGACCCCTGGCCCACAGCACGTCACATTTCGAACCAGCAGACCCCCCCCCCCCACACACTTGACCCACAGCCTCCCCATACACCTTACCCCCAGCCCTCCCACACACCTGAGTCCCAGCACCGCGCACACCTGACCACCCGACCCCGACACAGCTGACGGCCAACCCCCCAAACACCTGATCCCCAGCCTGCCAGAGACCTGACCACAGCCCCGCACACAACCGACCTACAACCCCCCACCACACGTGACCCTCTGACGCCCCACACACCTGACCCCCAGCCCCCCACACACACCTGAACCTCAACACCCCCCACAAAAGAGACCCCAGCTCCCACACACATGACTCCCAGCGCCCCACACACCTGACCCTCAGCGCCCCACACACCTGACCCACTGACCCGTAACCCCCGAAAACACCTGACACCCAGTAACCCGCACACGTGACCCCCGCCCCCCCCACAAACCTGATCCCCATAATCCCCACACAGGTGACCCCAGCCCCCACACACGTGACCCCCAGCCCACCTCACACGTGACCCGCAGCCGCCCAAACAACCGACTCCCTGACCCCCATACTTGACCCCAGCCCTCCACTTGATCCCCTGACCAACACCCCCCGCACACACACCTGACCCACAGACCCCCACAAACCTGACCCCTTATCCCCCCAGCCCCCAACAGACATGACCCCCCACCCCCACAACAAACCTGACCCCACCCCCCACACAGCTACCCCATCCCCCCACACACCTGAAACACAACCCCGCCATACACCTGACCCACAGCCCCCAGCCCCCACAACCATCTGACCCCCACCACTCCCACACACCTGACCCCCAACCCTCCCACGCACCTGAACCACAGCCCCTCACACACGTGACGCCCAGACCCCCACACGCCGGACCCACTTACTCACCACACACATGAAACCAGCCCCCAAGCACATGAACCCCAGTAACCCCAGACACCTGACCCCCTGATCGCAGACACCCACACACCTGTGCCACCCAGCCCCCCTACACACACTTGACCACCAGACGCCACCCAACTGAACCCCCAGCCCCCCAAAAACATTACAACCCTACCACGACACAGCTGACGCCCAGCCCCCCACATGCCTGACCCACTGACTCACCACACACACGACCCCAGCCCTCCCACACATGTGACCCCAGCACTCCCTCACACCTGACCCACAGCCCCCACACATCTGACCCTCAGCCTGCCAGACACATGAACCCGAGCCCCTCACAGACCTGACCCACAGCCCCCAGCCCCCCCAACCACCTGACCCCCACCACTCCCACACACCTGACCACCAGCCCTCCCATACACACGAAACCCAGCCCCAACACACCTGACTCAATTATAAAAGACGAAATTGCTGAGCATTTGGATAGCAGTAACGGGATCATTCAGAGTCAGCATGGATTTACGAAGGGGAAATCATGCTTGACAAATCTACTGAAATTTTTTGAGGATGTAACTAGGAAAATTGACAGGGGAGAGTCAGTGGATGTGGTGTACCTCGACTTTCAGAAAGCCTTCGACAAGGTCCCACATCGGAGATTAGTGGGCAAAATTAGGGCACATGGTATTGGGGATAGGGTACTGACATGGATAGAAAATTGGTTGACAGACAGAAAGCAAAGAGTGGGGATAAATGGGTCCCTTTCGGAATGGGAGGCAGTGACCAGTGGGGTACCGCAAGGTTCGGTGCTGGGACCCCAGCTATTTACGATATACATTAATGACTTAGACGAAGGGATTAAAAGTACCATTAGCAAATTTGCAGATGATACTAAGCTGGGGGGTAGTGTGAATTGTGAGGAAGATGCAATAAGGCTGCAGGGTGATTTGGACAGGTTGTGTGAGTGGGCGGATACATGGCAGATGCAGTTTAATGTAGATAAGTGTGAGGTTATTCACTTTGGAAGTAAGAATAGAAAGGCAGATTATTATCTGAATGGTGTCAAGTTAGGAGGAGGGGGAGTTCAACGAGATCTGGGTGTCCTAGTGCATCAGTCAATGAAAGGAAGCATGCAGGTACAGCAGGCAGTGAAGAAAGCCAATGGAATGTTGGCCTTCGTAACAAGAGGATTTGAGTATAGGAGCAAAGAGGTCCTTCTACAGTTGTACCGGGCCCTGGTGAGACCGCACCTGGAGTACTGTGTGCAGTTTTGGTCTCCAAATTTGAGGAAGGATATTCTTGCTATGGAGGGCGTGCAGCGTAGGTTCACTAGGTTAATTCCCGGAATGGCGGGACTGTCGTATGTTGAAAGGCTGGAGCGATTGGGCTTGTATACACTGGAATTTAGAAGGATGAGGGGGGATCTTATTGAAACATATAAGATAATTAGGGGATTGGACACATTAGAGGCAGGAAACATGTTCCCAATGTTGGGGGAGTCCAGAACAAGGGGCCACAGTTTAAGAATAAGGGGTAGGCCATTTAGAACGGAGATGAGGAAGAACTTTTTCAGTCAGAGAGTGGTGAAGGTGTGGAATTCTCTGCCTCAGAAGGCAGTGGAGGCCAGTTCGTTGGATGCTTTCAAGAGAGAGCTGGATAGAGCTCTTAAAGATAGCGGGGTGAGGGGGTATGGGGAGAAGGCAGGAACGGGGAACTGATTGAGAGTGATCAGCCATGATCGCATTGAATGGCGGTGCTGTCTCGAACGGCTGAATGGCCTACTCCTGCACCTATTGTCTATTGTCTATTGTCTATTGTCTATTGACTCCCAGCCCTCCACCCCCCCACATACCTGAAACCCAGCCCGCCACACACCTGACCCCCAGCCCTCCCACGCACCTGAACCACAGCCCCTCACACATCTGACGCCCAGACCCCC
>NW_027601769.1:37745-59745 GCF_053455715.1 Rhinoraja longicauda
CCCCCAAACACATCTGACCCCCTCAGCATCCCCCCAGACACCTGACCCACAGCCCCCACACAGCTGACTCCTGGCCCCCACGCACCTGACGGCCAGACCACCCCACATACACCTGACCCCAAACCCCCCACACACCTCACCTCAAGTCCCCTTCATACCTGACCCCCAGTCCCCCCATACACTTGACCCACAGCCCACCACTCAACTGACCCTGACCCCCACACATCTGACCCCCTGGCCGCCAGCCCCCCCACAAACCTGACCCCAGTCTCTCACACACACCTGACCCCAAGTCCCCACACACCTGGTCCCTGATCCCCAGTAGCAACACACACATGACACCCATCCCCCACATACGTGCCCCCCTAGCCGGCCCCCACACCATTTGAACCACAGCCCCCCCTCGCACACCTGACAACCATCCCCCCACACATCTGACACCCAGCACACCACACACATACCCCCAGCCCCCACAAATACCAGAACACCTTGTCACCCAGCTGTCCCTCAGCCCCCCCCACACACCAACACCAGCCCGCACACACCCGACCCCCTCAGAACCCCCCGATTAGCTGACCCCAGCCCCCCACACATCTGATCCCCAGCCCTCCACACACACCCGAACCCCAGCCACAGAGCAACTGACGCCCAACCCCCCCCCACACAAGTGACAACTTCAGCCCCCCACACACCTGACCCCCACGGCACCCACACTCCCGAGCAACTTGTTACCCAGCCCCCTGGACACCTTTTCCACAGCCCCCAACACACTTGAACACCAGCCATGCACACACCTGAACATCAGCTCCGCACACACCTGAACGCGAGCCGCCCACACAGCTGACCCCATCAGCAGCCCCCAACATAGCTGACCCGCAGCCTACCACACACCTGATTCCCAGCCCCCCCCACATACCTGACCCCCTCGCCCACCAAACACCTGACACCCTGCCCCCAACACACCTGACTTCAGCCCTCCACACACCTGACCGCCGCAGCCCCCCACCGCCACAGCCCCCCCACAACCCCTCCGACACACCTGAACTCAAGCCCCGCACACAACTGAACCCCAGCCCCCCACACACCTGACTTCCACCCCCCACACACCTGACCCCCAGCCCCCCCACACCTGACCCCCAGCCCCCCCACACCTGACCCCCAGCCCCCCACAAACCTGACACCCAGCCCCCCATACACCTGACCTCAACCCCCCACACCTGACACCCAGCCCACCACAAACCTGACCCACTGCCTCCACACACACCTGAACCCTGCCCCGCACACACATGACTTCCACCCACACACAAGCCTGACACCCCCCACACCTGACACCCAGCCCCCCATACACCTGTCCTCAACCCCCCACACACCCATGTGACCCCCAGCCCCCACAAACCTGAACACCACTCCCCACACACCTGAACCCTGATCCCCCGTAGCCACACACACATGACACCCAGCCCCCACACACTTGCGCCCAAGCCACACCCACACTCCTGAACCACAGCCACACCCCGAAAACCTGACTCCCAGCCCCACACAGCTGACCACCTCAGCCCACCACACACCTGACACCAAGCCCCACACATACCTGACCAATTTGTCACCCAGCCCACCGGACACCTGTCCCCAGCCCCCCACACCCCTGAACCCAAGCACCGCACACACCTGAACCCCAGCCACCCACATACCTGAACCTCTCAGCCCCCCCCCCCACCCACATACCTGAACCCCAGCCCCCCCACATATCTGACACCCAGTCCCCACAAACCTGACCTCTGATCCCCAGTAGCCACAAACACATGACTCCCAGCCCCCCACATACGTGCCCCCCAGCCCATCCCCCCATTCCTGAACCACAGCCCCCCCCACACACACCTGACAACCAGACCCCACACACCGGAGCAACTAATTCCCAACCCCCTCCCACACCAGAAACCCAGCGCCCCTCACACCTGCCCCCAGCGCTCCACACAATTGCCCCTCAGCCCCCCGCACACCTGAACACCAGCCCCGCACACACCTGAACCCAAAGCCCCCCACACACCTGCCCCCAACCCTCCACACAACTGACTCCCAGCCCTCACCCACACACCTGACCCCCTCTGCCCCCACACACCTGAACACCAGCCTCGCACAGACCTGAACCCCAAGCTCCCCACACAAATGACCCACTCAGCTTCTCCCCAGCCTCCCCACACCTGAACAACAAACCCGCACACACATGAACCCCAAGCCCCCAACACACCTGCCCCAGTCCTCCACACATCTGACTCCCAGATCCCCCCACACACGTGACCCCCTCAGCCCCCACACACCTGAACACCAGCCCTGCATAAACCTGAACCCCAAGCACCCCACACACTTGACCTACCCAGCATCACCCCAGCCCCCCACACACCTGAACACGAGCTCCGCACACATCTGAACCCCAAGCACCCCACATACCTGACCCACTCAGCATGAACCCAGCCCCGCACACAGCTGACACCAGCTCCCCGTACATGACAGCCACACACACACCTGACAAACCCCACACAGACCTCACCTCCAGTCCCCCACATACCTGACCCCCAGTCCCATCACACACTTGACTATCAGCCCCCCACTCAACTGACCCTCTGACCCACCCACACCTGGCCCCTCAGTCCCCCACAGAGCTGAACCAAAGTTCCGCACACAGCTGACGCCACCCACACGCCTGACCGCCTGACTCCTCATACACATGATCACAGCCCCCCACAAACATGACCCCCTGATCCCCAGACCCCCACACATACCTGATCCCAAGCCCCGCACACACCTGACACCCAGCCCCCCCCCCACAAACCTGACCCCCAGCCCCTACACACCTGACACCCAGCCCGCTGCATAACCTGACCCCCAGCTTCCCCCCCACCATACGCAAGACCCCAGCCCGCACACACCTGAAACCCAGCCCCCGAGATATCTCAACGCCAGCCCTCCACACACATGACTCCCAGCCCCCCAACAACCTGAACCCCAGCCCCCCACACATACCTGATTCCCAGCCCCCACAAACCTGAACCCCAGCCTCCCCACACACCCGACCACCTTGTCATCCAGCCTCCCAGACACCTGTCCCCAGCCCCGAAGCACACCTAAATTCCACCCCTCCGACACACCTGAACCCCAGCCCCGCACATAGTTGACGCCCAGCCCCCCACACGCCTGACCCCTCACTCCCCACACACATGACAGCAACCCCCTACACATGATCCCTAGTCCCCACACACACCTGAACCCCTGATCCCCAGACCGCCACACACCTGAACCCTAGCCCCACAGCACACCTGACACCCAGCACCACCACACACCCGACCCCTAACCCAAAGCATCACCACACACCTGACCTCCCCCCACACACAACTGACACTCTGGCCCCCAGCACCCCCGCACACCTGACCCTCTGACCCGCAGCCCCCCCAAAACTGACCCAACTCCCACACACCTGACCCCAAGCACCCCACTCATCTGTGATCCACACTCCATCCCCACATATACCGGACCGCCAGCTCCCACACAATATTAACCCCCAACCCCCCACACAGCCGACCCACAGGTCCCCCACACACCTGACCCCCACCCCCCCCGCGCACCAGATCTCCAGCCCCACACACCTGAGCCCCTGCCCCCAGCCCCACCACACACATGACAACCTGGTTACTCAGCCCCCACAGTTCCCCACACACCTGACCCCCACCCCCCCCCCCGCGCACCAGATCCCCAGCCCCGCACACACCTGACCCCCATTCCTCCCACAGACCTGAACCCCAGCCCCGCACACAGCTGACGCCCAGCCCCCCACACGCCTGACCCTCTTACTCGCCACACACATGATCCCAGCCCCCCACAAACATGACCACAGCCCCGCACACCTGCCCCCCTGATCCCCACCCCCCACACACTGGACCCCCTGATCACCAGACCCCCACAAAAATTACCCCCACCACATAACACATCTGACCTCCACCCCCACAACACATCTGAACCCCACCCACACAACACATCTGACCCCCACCCCCACAACACATCTGACCCCACCCCCACTACACACCTGACCCCCACCCCCACAACACATCTGACCCCACCCGCACAACACATCTGACCCCCACCCCCACAACACATTTGACGCCCACCCCCACAACACATCTGACCCCACCCCCACAACACATCTGACCCCCACCCCAACAACACATCTGACCCCCACCCCAACAACACATCTGACCCCCACCCCCACAACACATCTGACGCCCACCCCCACAACACATCTGACCCCCACCCCCACAACACACCTGACATCCAGCCCCACTACACACCTTCCACCTGACCCGCAGCATCACCACATACGTGACATCCAGCCCCCCCGCACACAACTGACCTACTGACCCCCCGCACACCTGACCCCCAGCTCCCCACGTACGTGACCCCAAGCCCCCATAGACACTTGACCCCCAGTACGCAACGCAGCTGATCCACAGCCCCACCCACACACCTGACCCCCTGACCCACAGACCCCGCACACACCTGACTACCAGCCCTCTAATCAGCCCCCCAAGCAAATGACCCCACACACCTGACGCCCTGAGCCGCAGCCTATCACATATCGAACCCCCAGCCCCCCCACACATCTGCCCCCTGCCCCCAACACACTTGACCCCAAGCCTCCCCACACACCTGACCCCCACCCCTCCCACACACCTGAACCCCAGCCCCTCAGACACCTGCCCCCAGCCCCCACACACACCTGTCCACTCGACCCCCACACAGCTGACGCCCAGGCACAACACACGCCTGAACCACTAACGCACCACACAAACGACACCAGCCCCCCACACACATGTCCCCAGTACACCTAACCCCCTCATCCAAGACACCCACACACCTAATTCCTCGCCCCGGCACACCTGACCCCCAGCCCCAGAACAGACCTGACACCGAGCCCCACCGCACACCTGCCCCACGCCACCCAGCCTCACCACACACCAAACCCCCAGCGCCCCCGGACACCAGACCCCCAGCCCATCCGTCACATCTGACACACAGACCCCCCACAGACATGACCACCAGCCCCCCCCCCCCCACACCTGAAATCCAGCCCCTCAAACACGTGAACCCTCCCCCCACACACATCGGACCTCCTGACCCTCCACATACTAGACTACCTGCCCGCAGCCCCGAAAACCTGACCAACTGACACCAGCCCTCCACACACCTGACACCCTGACAGGTGTTTGACCTTTCCGCAGCCGCCTCACACACCTGAACCCCTAATCCCCAGCCTCCCCACACACAACTGACCACCTTGTAACCCAGCCCCCCAGATATCCAGCCTCTCACACACCTGACCCCTTGCCTCCAGCCCCCCACACACCTGACCCCCAGTCATCCCACACACCTGACCCCCAGCCGTTCACACACCTGAACCCCAGCCCCTCACAAACGTGACCCCCAGCCCCCACACACACCTGACCACCCGACCACCCACAGCAGATGCCCAGCCCCCCACACGCCTGACCCACTAACGCACCACACACACGACACCAGCCCCCCACCGAAATGACCAACAGTAACCCCAGGCACCTGACACCCAACCCCTCGCCCAGACACACCTGACCCCCAGCCCCAGAACAGATCTGTCACCGATCCCCACCACACACCTGTCCCATGACACCCAGCCTCACCACACATCTGAAACCCAGCCCCCCACACACCTAACTACCAGCGCCCCGGACACCAGACCCCCAGCCCACCCCACATATCTGACACCCATATCCCCCACAGACATGTACACCAGCCCCCCCACATTCCTGACCTGTAGCCCCCCACAACCTTAACCCCAGCCCCCCCACACATCGGAATTTCGCCCCCCACATACCAGACCCCCTGCCCGCAGCCCCCCACAACCTGACCAACTGACATCAGTCCTCCACACACCTGACGCCCTGACAAGTGTTTGACCTGTCACCCAGCACCCTCACACACCTGAACCCCTGAACCCTAGCCTCCCCCACACACACCTGACCACTTTGTCACACAGCACCCAGACACCTGTTCCCCAGCCTCTCACACACCTGACCCCCTTGCCTCCAGCCCCCCCCCCCCCACAATCCTGACCCCCAGCCCTCCCACATACCCGACCCCCAGCCGGCCACACACCTGAACCCCAGCCGCTCACACAGCTGACCCCCAGCCCCTCTCACACCTGACGCCCAGCTCCCCCCACCACGCCTGACCCACTGACTCACCACACACACGAAAGCATCCCCGCACACACATGACCCCCATTAACCCCAGATTCTGACCCACTGACCCCGACACACACACACACACCTGACCACTCGCCGCCGCACACCTGCCCACCAGCGGCCCCACACACCTGCCCCCAGCCGCCCCCACACAAGTGATACCCAGCCCCCCCACAAAACGATCCACCAGCACCACCAAACACCGCAGCCCCGCGCACACCTGACCACCCGAACCCCACACACCTAAGCACCCGACCCCACACACCTGACCCCTAGACCTCCAGCCCCAACACGCACCTGACACCCAGCCACCCAGATACATGACCTCCAGCTCTACCACACACCTGACTCCTAGCTCCCCGCACACCTGACGCACTGAGCCCCACCACCCTACACACCCGAACCCCTTGCCGCAATCTCCCCCAGACACCTGACATTCCCCACAAACCTCTTCCCCAGCCCCCCTACAATCCTGACCTCCAGGCACCTTCTCACAAACCTGACCCCGAGCCCCCCACTCCCACCTGACACACTGAGCCACAGACCCCTACATACCTGACCCCCATCCCTTCACACACCTGAACCCCTGAATCCCTGATCCCCACCTACCCCCACACTCCTGAACACCAGCCCGCCACACACCTGACCCCCAGCCCCCCACACACCTGAACCCCAGCCCACCACACACCTGACCCCCAGCCCTCCCACACACCTGAACCCCAGCCCCTCCCACACCTGAACCCCAGCCCCCACACACACCTGACCACCCGAGCACCCACAGCAGACGCCCAGCCCCCACACGCCTGACCCACTAACGCACCACACACACGACACCAGCCCCCCACCCACATGACCACCAGTAACCCCAGGCACCTGACACCCAACCCCTCGCCCAGACACACCTGACCCCCAGCCCCAGAACAGATCTGTCACCGAGCCCTACCACACACCTGTCCCATGAAACCCAGCCTCCCCACACACCTGAAACCCAGCCCCCACACACCTGAAACCCAGCCCCCACACACCTAACTCCCAGCGCCCCGGACACCAGACCCCCATCCCACCCCACATATCTGACACACATATTCCCCACAGACATGTACACCTGCCCCCCACATACCTGATCTGTAGCCCCCCACAACCTGAACCCCAGCCCCCCACACATCGGACTTTCGCCCCCCCACATACCAGACAGTGTTTGACCTGTCACCCAGCACCCTCACACACCTGAACCCATGAACCCTAGCCTCCCCACACACACCTGACCACCTTGTCACCCAGCCCCCAGACACCTGTTCCCCTGCCTCTCGCACACCTGACTCCCTTGCCCCCAGCCCTCCACCCACAATCCTGACCCCCAGCCCTCCCACATACCTGACACCCAGCCGGCCACACACCTGAACCCCAGCCGCTCACACAGCTGACCCCCAGCCACTCTCACACCTGACGCCCATCCCCCCCACCACGCCTGACCCACTGACTCACCACACACATGAAAGCAGCCCCGCACACACATGACCCCCATTAACCCCAGACACCTGACCCCCTGACCCCGACACCCACACACCTAACCACTCGCCCCCACACACCTGCCCACCAGCGGCCCCACACACCTGCCCCCAGCCGCCCCCACACAAGTGACACCCAGCCCCCCGAAAAAAACGACCCGCCAGCCCCAACAAACACTTGACAACCAGCCCCGTTGCACACACTTCACCCCCAGGCCCCACAAACCTGACCTCCAAACCCCCCACACAACTGACCCCACGGCCCCACACACCTGAAAACCAGCCCTCCCTACACACCTGAAACCCTGACCCCCACTCACCTAACCCCCAGCCCTCCACACATCTGACCCCTCAGCCCCCAACACGCATGACCCCCAGCCCTGCCACACACCTGACACCCAACCCTCCCCTACACACCTGACCTCGCCCCCCATATACACGACCCCACCCCCCCACACACACGCAACCCCCTGACTTCACACAAACCTGGGCCACAGCACACCCCACACGTGAACAACTCACCCCTGCACCCCCACACACCTGCCTACAACCCCGTACACACCTGACCCTTCAGCCCCCACAAAACACACCTGACCCACAGCCCCCCACACACCTGACACCCAGCCCTCCCACACAATTGACGCCAAACACCCCCACACACCTGACCCCAGCCCCCCAGACACCTGACCCCAGCCCTCCCACGCGCCTGAACTTCAGCCCCGGCATTCCTGACCACCCGACCGTCACACAGCTGACGCCAACGCCCCACACACCTGAACTCCATCCTGCCACACACTTGACCACGGCTCCCCATACACTTCACCCCCACGCCCCACCCACCTGGGCCCCAGCACCCCAAACAACCGACACCCAGCCACCCAGACACATAACCTCCAGCCCTTCCACACACCTGACTCCTAGCCCCCCCACACACCTGGCCCACTGAGCCCTAGCCCCTCCTACACACGTGCCCCCCTTGCCCCAGCCCCCCCAGACACCTGACACCCATCCCCCACACACCCCTCCCCCAGTCCCCCTACAATCCTGACCTCCAGGCGCCCTCCACAAACCTGACCCCGAGCCACTCATACATCGGATCCCCCTGAGCACCAGACCCCAACATATATGACCCCCATCCCCACACATTACTGAACTCCTGATCCCCAGCCTCCCCCACACACCTTGCACCCAGTCCCCCCACACACCTCACCCCAGCCCTCTATACACCTGAACCCCAGCTCCTCACATACCTGATCCCCAGCCCCACACCCCCCCCACACTCCTAATCACCAGCCCTCCCACACATCTGAAACCCAGCCGCTCACACACCTGAAACAGCTCCCCACACATCTAACCCCCAGCCCCCCACACACATGACTCCCAGCCCCTCACACGCTTGACCCCCAGCCTCCCCCACAAACCTTCCCCCAGCCCCCCACACACTTGAACCCCTGCCTGCCACACACTTGACCCCCAGCCCCAAGCCCCCACACACCTGACACCCAGTCCCCCCGCACACCTAACCCCCAGCCCTCTACACACCTGAACCCCAGCTCCTCACACACTTGACCCACAGCCCCACAACCCCCACACACTTAACCACCAGCCCTCCCACACATCTGAATCCCAGCCGTTCACACACCTGAAACACAGCTCCCCACACACCTGACCCCCAGCCCCCCCCCACATACCTGACACCCAGCACACCACACACCTGACCCCCAGCCCACCCACACACCCTAACCCTCGGCCCCCAAAACATCTGAAACCAAGCCCCTCCACCAAACAGCTGACCTCCCGACACCCAAGCAGCTGACGCATGACCCACTGACTCACCATAAGCACGAAACGAGCCCCTCACACACATGACCCCCAGTATCACCAAACACCTGACCCCCTGATCCCAGATATACACACACCTGAACCCTCGCCCCCACACACCTGACACCTCGCCCCACACACCTGATCCCCAGCCCCACAACAGACCTGACACCGAGCCCCACCACACACCCGCCCCCTGACACACAACCTCATCACACACCTGAAACCTAGCCCCCCTACACACCTAACCGCCAACGCCCCGGACACCTGATCCCCAGCCCAACCCACACATCTGACATCCAGCCCCCCACTCACCCGAACACCAGCCCCACACATCGGACCTCCTGACCCTCCTACACATCAGGCCCCCTGCACCCAGACCCCCAAAATCTGACCAACTGACACCCAGACCTCCACACATCTGACAACCTGACCCCCAAACACCTGTCCCCCAGCCCCCTCACACACCTGAACCCCTGATCCCCAGCCCCCCACACCTGACCACCTTGTCACCCAGCCCCCCACACACCTGTTCCCCAGCCCACTCACACACCTGAACAAATGAGGCCAGACCCCTCACAGACCTGACCCACAGCTCCTCCATACACCTGATCCCCAGCCCCCCACACATCAGAACCCCAGCCTGCCACCCACCTGAATGGCAGCCCCCCACACACCTGACCCTCAGCGCCACACACCTGACACCCAGCCACTCACACACCTGACCCCTAGCCCCTAGTCCCCCCACACACCTGACCCCAGCATTTCCACACACCTGACCCACAGCCCCCCAACACACCTGATCCCCAGTCCCCACATACCTGACCCACAGCCCCGCCATACACCTTGCCCCCAGCCGCCCACATATCTGACCCCCACCCTGCCACTCACCTTAACGCCAGCCCCCCACACACCTGAACCACAGCCCTCCCACACATCTGACCCCCAGCCCTCCCACACACCTGACCCTGATCCCAGACACCCAAACAACAGAACCCATGCCCCCCACATTCCTTACCCCAGCCCCTCACACACCTAACTACCAGCCCACCACATACGGCCCCAGCCCCCCCGCATACATGATCCCCTCATAAGCCTGACCCCAGCCCCCTACACACCTGACCGCCAGCCCGCCACACACTTCCGCCAGCCCCCCCCACACACACCTGACCCCCAGCTCCCGCACACAACTGACTTCCAGCAACACCACACAGCTGTCTTCCAGCCCCCACACACCTGACCCCCAGCCCCCCACTCACCTGACCCACTGACCCACAGCCCCCGCACACACCTAACCACGAGCCTCCCCACAAAACTGACCCCAGCCCCATCACAAACCTGAACCCAAGCCCCGCACAAACCTGACCTCCAGCCCCTGCATTCCTGAGCCCCAGCCCCCCACATACTTGATCCCCAGACCCATACACACACCTGATCCCCAGCCCCCCATACGCCTGAAAACCAGCCCCCACACACCTGAGCAACTGGAGCAACTGAGGCCCAAGCGCTTCACACACCTGACCACCACCCCCCACGCATCTAACCCCTCACCACCAGCATTTCACACACCTGAACCCCAGCCCCATCACACCTCTGACCCTCAGCCCCCCCACGCATCTGACTCTCAACCACCCCCAAATACCTGACCCCAAGCCCCTCCAACCCACCTGACACCCACCCGCCCATACAACTCACCAGCAGCCTCCCCCACGCACCTGAACCCCAGCCCCACACACACCTGTCCCCCAGACCCCACACACATGACACCCTGCCCCCGCACACCAGACCCCTTGACGCCCAGCCTACCCCTCACATGACACTCAGCCCCCCGCATACGAGACCCACTAACACCCAGCCTCCGCACATTCCTGACCCCCAGCCCCCCACAAACCTGACCCCCAGCCCCCCAAACACCTGACCCCCAGCCCCTCCATCATCTGACCCACAGCCCCATCACACACATGACCCCCACAACCCACACACACCTGACCCTCTGACCCCAGCACACACCTAACCTCCAGCCCCCCACACGCACCTGACCCCCAGCACCCCACACACCTGATACTCAACCCCCCCCCCCACACGCCAGCCCCCAGCCCCACACACATGACCACCAACCACCGAACCCCCTGACCCCCACACACCTGAGCCCCAGCAACCCCCAACACACATGAGCCACAGCCCCCTCCCCACACGCAAATGCAACCCAGCCCCCCCACACACCTGATCCCCTGACCCACAGCCCCGCACACACACCTGACCCCCAGCCTCCCCACAAACCTGAACCCCTGATCCCCCAGCCCCCACAAAACTGACCCCACCCCAACAACACTGCTGACCCACACCCACACATCATACCTGATCCCCACCCCCACAACACACCTGACACCCAGCCCCACCACACACCTGCTCCCTGACCCGCAGCATCACCACACACCAGACATCCAGCCCCCCACACACAACTGACCTACTGACCCCCAGCCCCACCGCACACCTGACCCCCTTATCCCCGCACACACCTGACCCCAGCCCCCACACGTAGGTTACCCCCAGCCCCCACATACACGTGACCATCTAATACCCCACACAGCTGATCCACTGCCCCACCTCACACACACCTGACCCCCTGACTCCAGCACACGCCTGACCCCCAACTCCCCACATACGTGACCCACAGCACCCTCCACATAACGGAACCCCAGCCCACATACAAACTTGAACCCCAACCCCCCACAAAGCTGACCTAGAGCTCCCCCACACACCTGATTCCCAGGCCCCGATTCACCTGACCCACAGCACCCCACACACCTGACACCCAGCCCGGCACACACCTGACCCCAGGCCCCCATTCACCTGACCCCCTGACCCACACACATCTGACCACCAGCCCCCTCATACACCTGAACCCCTGACCCCTATACCCCACACAACTGACCCCTAGCCCCCCACATGTGATCCCCAGCACCCCACAGAACTGCCCCGCAGCCCACCCACACATTGGAAACCCAGACCACCAGCCGCCCCACACCTCTGACCTACAGCCCACTCACACACGTGACCCCCTGTCATCCAGCCCCCCAAACACATGACCTCCAGCCCCCCCAACACACCTGACCTCCTGACTCCCCACACACATGACCCCCAGCCTCCCACTCACATGACCCCCAGCCCCCCAACAAGCCTTACCCCCATCCCCCAATAAACCTGAGGCTCCAGCCCCGCCACACACCTGACACCCAACCCCACCAAACACCTGACCCTAGCCCACCACCCACCTGATCACCAGACCTCCAGGCAGCCCCTCAAATAAATGACCCCAGACCCCCCCACACACCTGACACCCTGACCCACAGCACGTCACATTTCGAACCCCCAGCACCCCCACACACCTGAACCCCTGCCCCCCTCAGACCTGACCCCATGCCCCCCACACACTGGACCCCCAGTCCTCCCAGGCACCTGACCCCAGCCCTTCCACACACCGGAACCCCAGCACCGCGCACATCTGACCACCCGACCCCGACACAGTTGACGCCCAAACGCCCACACACCTGATCCTCCGCGTTCCACACACCTGACCACGGCCCCACACACACCCGACCCCCAACCCCCGCCACACGTGACCCCCTGTTGCCCCACACACCTGGGCCCCAGCACCCCACACACCTGGCCCCTTGACCCCAGCCCCCGCAAACACTTGTCCACCAGCCCCCCCCCACACCTGACCCCCAGCCCTCCAACGCACCTGAACCCCAGCCCCGCGAACACCAGACCACCCGACCCCCCACGCACCTGACCACCCGACCCCCACACACCTGACCCCTTGTCCTCCAGCCTCCACACGCACCTGTCATCCAGCCACCCAGACACATGACCTCCTGCCCCGCCGCACAACTGCCTCCTAGTCCCCCCACACACCTGACCCACTGAGCCACAGCCCCCCTTACACACCTGACCCCCTTGCCCCAAACCCCCAGACACCTGACACGCATCCCCCACACACCGCTCCCCAAGCCCCCCCCCCGACAATCCTGACCTCCAGGCACCTCCCCACTACCCTGACACCGAGTCCCCAACACACACCTGACACCCAGACCCCCCCTCAAATCTGACACCCAGCCCGCCACACACCTGAAACCGAACCCCCCCGCACACCTAACCCCCAGCATTCCCACACACCTGAACCCCTGATCCCCAGCCTCCCCCCCACATACCTGACCACTCTGTCACCCAGCCTTCCAGACACCTGTTCCCCAGCCCCTCACACAACTGACTCCTTGCCCCCAGCCCCGCCACAAACCTGACCCCAAGCGCTCCCACACACCTGACCCCCAGCCTGCCACACACCTGAACCACAGCCCCTCACACACCTGAACCCCAGACCCACACACACCTGAAACCCACCCAACACATATCTGCCACCCATCCCCTCACACACCTGACCCCCTGCGCCCCCCAAACACATGACCTCCCGACACCCATGCTGCTGACGCCCAGCCCCCCACACGCCTGACCCACTAACTCACCACACACACTGACCCACTGACTCACCACACACCACACCATTAACCCCAGATACCTGCCCCCTAATCCCACACACCCACACACCTGACCCCTCGCCCCCACACACCTGACCCCTCGCCCTCACACACCTGACCCCCAGCCCCACAAGAGACCTGACCTCCTGCCCCACCACACACCTAACCCCTGACACCCAGCCTCATCACACTCCTGAAACCGAGCCCACCACAGACCTGATCCCCAACCCCCCACACACCTGACCATCAGCGCCCCCACACACCTGGCCCTCAGACCCTTCCCCACACAAGTGACGCCCAGCCTTCCCACAAAACGAACCACCAGCCCCACCAAACACCTGACACCCAGCCCCCCTACACACACTTCACCCCCAGACCCCACACACCTGACCTGCATCCCCAAAACACCTGCCCGCAGCCCACCCACACACCTGACCTCCAAACCCCCCACACACCTGACCCCAAGCTCCCCACACACCTGCTCCCAGCCCACCCACACACCTGACCTCCAAACCCCCCACACACCTGAACCCCAGCCTGCCACACACCTGACCCCCAGCACACAGCCCCTCACACACATGACCACCAGCCCCCCGCACACCTGAAACCAAGCCCCCCAACAAACAGCTGACCTCCCGACCCCCACGTAGCTGACGTCCAGCCCCCCACACGCCTGACCCACTGACTCACCACACACACGAAACCAGCCCCCCACACACATAATCCCTAGTATCCCCAGACACCTGACCCACTGATCCCAGATACCCACATACCTGACAACTCGCCCCTACACACCTGACCCCCAGCCCCACAACAGACCTGACACCGAGCCCCACCACCCCCCCTGAAACCCAGCATCACAACGTATCTGAAACCTACCCCCCCCTACACACCTAACCCCCAGCACCCCGGACACCTGACATGGAGCCCACCCCACACACCTGACATCCAGCCCCCACACACCTGAACCCCAGCCCCCAGACCCCCACAACCTGACCGACTGACACCCAGACCTCCACACACCTGAAACACAACCCCGCCATACACCTGAACCCCAGCCCCCCACACATCTAACCCCCAGCCTGCCTGAACGCCAGCCCTCCCACAAAACGAACCACCAGCCCCACCAAACAAGTGACACCCAGCCCCCCTACACACACTTGAACACCAGACCCCACACACCTGACCTGCATCCCCATAAAAGATGACCCCAGCCCCCTACACACCTGACCCCCAGCCCCAACTCACCTGTCCCTCAGCCCCCCACACATCTGACACCTCAGCCCACAACACGCATGAACCCCTGCCCCCAGACCCCCACACACCTGACCACCTTGTCTCCCAGCCCCCCCAGCAACCCCCCACATACCCCTGACCCCTTGCCTCTCCCACGCACCTGACGCCAGCCCTCCCACACACCTGAATCACAGCCCCGCACACAACTGACCACCCAGCTCCCCACAAACCTGACCCCCTACAAGCCTGACCCACAGCCCCCCATAAACCTGAGCCCCCAGCCCCGCCACACACCTGACACCCAACCCCCACACCTGACGCCCAGCCCGCCACACACCCGATCCCCTGACCCGCAGTCCCCGCACATACCTGACCACCAGCCCTCCAGGCAGCCCCCCAAACAAATGACCCCAGACCCACAACACACCTGACCCCTGGCCCACAGCACGTCACATTTCGAACCAGCAGACCCCCCCCCCCCACACACTTGACCCACAGCCTCCCCATACACCTTACCCCCAGCCCTCCCACACACCTGAGTCGCAGCACCGCGCACACCTGACCACCCGACCCCGACACAGCTGACGGCCAACCCCCCAAACACCTGATCCCCAGCCTGCCAGAGACCTGACCAATGCCCCGCACACAACCGACCTACAACCCCACACCACACGTGACCCTCTGACGCCCCACACACCTGACCCCCAGCCCCCCACACACACCTGAACCTCAACACCCCCCACAAAAGAGACCCCAGCTCCCACACACATGACTCCCAGCGCCCCACACACCTGACCCTCAGCGCCCCACACACCTGACCCACTGACCCGTAACCCCGAAAACACCTGACACCCAGTAACCCGCACACGTGACCCCCCGCCCCCCCCACAAACCTGATCCCCATAATCCCCACACAGGTGACCCCAGCCCCCACACACGTGACCCCCAGCCCACCTCACACGTGACCCGCAGCCGCCCTTACACCCGACTCCCTGACCCCCATACTTGACCCCCAGCCCTCCACTTAGCTAACCCACTGACCCCCAGGCCCCATAAATTTCACCCCCTTCCCCCCCACATCTGATCCCCTGACCCCCCAGCCACCGTACACCCCGAACCCCATGCCCCCCACACACCTGATCCCCAGCCCCCCCACACACATGAGCCCCAGCCCCAATACAAACGCAACCCAGCCGCCCACCCACACACTTGATCCCCTGACCAACACCCCCCGCACACACACCTGACCCACAGACCCCCACAAACCTGACCCCTTATCCCCCCAGCCCCCAACAGACATGACCCCCACCCCCACAACAAACCTGACCCCACCCCCCACACACCTACCCCACCCCCCCACACACCTGAAACACAACCCCACCATACACCTGAGCCACAGCCCCCAGCCCCCACAACCATCTGACCCCCACCACTCCCACACACCTGACCCCCAACCCTCCCACGCACCTGAACCACAGCCCCTCACACACGTGACGCCCAGACCCCCACACGCCGGACCCACTTACTCACCACACACATGAAACCAGCCCCCAAGCACATGAACCCCAGTAACCCCAGACACCTGACCCCCTGATCGCAGACACCCACACACCTGTGCCACCCAGCCCCCCTACACACACTTGACCACCAGACGCCACCCAACTGAACCCCCAGCCCCCCAAAAACATTACAACCCTACCACGACACAGCTGACGCCCAGCCCCCCACATGCCTGACCCACTGACTCACCACACACACGACCCCAGCCCTCCCACACATGTGACCCCAGCACTCCCTCACACCTGACCCACAGCCCCCACACATCTGACCCTCAGCCTGCCAGACACATGAACCCGAGCCCCTCACAGACCTGACCCACAGCCCCCAGCCCCCCCAACCACCTGACCCCCACCACTCCCACACACCTGACCACCAGCCCTCCCATACACACGAAACCCAGCCCCCAACACACCTGACTCAATTATAAAAGACGAAATTGCTGAGCATTTGGATAGCAGTAACGGGATCATTCAGAGTCAGCATGGATTTACGAAGGGGAAATCATGCTTGACAAATCTACTGGAATTTTTTGAGGATGTAACTAGGAAAATTGACAGGGGAGAGTCAGTGGATGTGGTGTACCTCGACTTTCAGAAAGCCTTCGACAAGGTCCCACATAGGATATTATTGGGCAAAATTAGGGCACATGGTATTGGGGGTAGGGTACTGACATGGATAGAAAATTGGTTGACAGACAGAAAGCAAAGAGCGGGGATAAATGGGTCCCTTTCGGAATGGGAGGCAGTGACCAGTGGGGTACCGCAAGGTTCGGTGCTGGGACCCCAGCTATTTACGATATACATTAATGACTTAGACGAAGGGATTAAAAGTACCATTAGCAAATTTGCAGATGATACTAAGCTGGGGGGTGGTGTGAATTGTGAGGAAGATGCAATAAGGCTGCAGGGTGACTTGGACAGGTTGTGTGAGTGGGCGGATACATGGCAGATGCAGTTTAATGTAGATAAGTGTGAGATTATTCACTTTGGAAGTAAGAATAGAAAGGCAGATTATTATCTGAATGGTGCCAAGTTAGGAGGAGGGGGAGTTCAACCAGATCTGGGTGTCCTAGTGCATCAGTCAATGAAAGGAAGCATGCAGGTACAGCAGGCAGTGAAGAAAGCCAATGGAATGTTGGCCTTCGTAACAAGAGGAGTTGAGTATAGGAGCAAAGAGGTCCTTCTACAGTTGTACCGGGCCCTGGTGAGACCGCACCTGGAGTACTGTGTGCAGTTTTGGTCTCCAAATTTGAGGAAGGATATTCTTGCTATGGAGGGCGTGCAGCGTAGGTTCACTAGGTTAATTCCCGGAATGGCGGGACTGTCGTATGTTGAAAGGCTGGAGCGATTGGGCTTGTATACACTGGAATTTAGAAGGATGAGGGGGGATCTTATTGAAACATATAAGATAATTAGGAGATTGGACACATTAGAGGCAGGAAACATGTTCCCAATGTTGGGGGAGTCCAGAACAAGGGGCCACAGTTTAAGAATAAGGGGTAGGCCATTTAGAACGGAGATGAGGAAGAACTTTTTCAGTCAGAGGGTGGTGAAGGTGTGGAATTCTCTGCCTCAGAAGGCAGTGGAGGCCAGTTCGTTGGATGCTTTCAAGAGAGAGCTGGATAGAGCTCTTAAGGATAGCGGAGTGAGGGGGTATGGGGAGAAGGCAGGAACGGGGTACTGATTGAGAGTGATCAGCCATGATCGCATTGAATGGCGGTGCTGGCTCGAAGGGCTGAATGGCCTACTCCTGCACCTATTGTCTATTGACTATTGTCTATTGTCTATTGTCTATTGTCTATTGTCTATTGTCTATTGTCTATTGTCTATTGTCTATTGTCTATTGACTCCCAGCCCTCCACCACCCCCACATACCTGAAACCCAGCCCGCCACACACCTGACCCCCAGCCCTCCCACGCACCTGAACCACAGCCCCTCACACACCTGACGCCCAGACCCCCACACGCCTGACCCACTTACTCACCACACACACGAAACCAGCCCCCAAACACACGAACCCCAGTAACCCCAGACACCTGACCCCCTGATCGCAGACACCCACACACCAGACCTCTCGCCCCCACACACCTGACCCCTCGCCCCCACACACCTAACACCCAGCCCCACAACAGACCTGACACCCAGCCCCACCACACACCTTCCCCATGGCACCCAGCTTCATTACACTGCTGAAAACCACCCCCCCCACACACCTGACCCTCAGACCCCCACACATCTGAGCACCAGCGCCCCACACACCTGGCTCTCACCCTCCCACACGCACGTGACAACCATCCCTCCCACAAAACGAACAACCAGCCATACCAAAGAGGTGACACCCAGCCCCCCTACACACACTTGACCACCTGACCACTCACACCTGACCTGCATCCCCAATAAAACTAACCCCCAGCCCCTACACACCTGACCCCCAGCACCCCAATCACCTATTCCCCAGCTCCCACATATCTGACCTCTCAGCCCCCAACACACAAGACCCCCTTCCCCCAGCCAATCATACACCTGATCACCTTGTCTCCCAGCCCCCCAGCCACCAGCCCCCAGCCCCCCCCACACACACACACCTGAACCCCAGTCCTTCAACGCACCTGACCCCAACCCTCCCACACACCTTAATCCCTGCCCCGCACACAATTGACCCCCCAGCCCCCACAAACCAGACCACCCGACCCCGACACAGCTGACGCCCAGCCCCCCCCCCCACACGCCTGACCCACTGACTCACCACACACATAATCCCAGCCCTCCCACATACCTGAACCCCAGCCCTCCCACACATCTGACCCCCAGTCTCCCCACACACCTGATTCCCTGATCCCAGACACCCACACACCAGAACCCTCGCCCCCCACACACCTTACCCCCAGCCGCTCACACACCTGACTCCCAGCATCCGCACACAACTGACCTCCAGCCACACCACACACCTGACCTCCAGCCATACCACACACGTGTCCTTCAGCCCCCACACAACTAACCCCCAGCCTCGCCACAAAACAGACACCCAGCCCCCAACACAAACCTGACCCCCAGCCCCGCACAAACCTGATCTCCAGCCCCCTGCATACCTGAGCCCCAGCCCCGCACACACTTAATCCCCAGCCCCCACACACCTGACCTCCATCCCCCGCATACCTGACTCCCAGCCCCCACGCACCAGACATCCAGTCCCCCCAAATACACCTGACCCATAGCCTCCACACACATCTCACCTCCAGCTCCCCACATACCTGAACCCCAATCTACCTACATACTTGACACCCAGCCCCCCACTCACCTGACCAACTGACTTCCCACACACCTGATCCACAAGTCCACCACATACCTGACCCCTTGGCCACCCATACACCTGAATCCCAGTCCCCCACACACCTGATCCCTGAACCCCAGTACCCACACACACATGACCCCCAGCCGCCCACACACGTGCCCCCCGACCCCCCCCCCCACACTCCGGAACCACTGCCCCACACACACCAGGTCCCCAGCCCCCCCCACACATCTCCACATCCCACCCACACACCTGACCCTCAGCGCCCGACACAACTGACCCCCAGACCACCCACACAATTGAACCCCTAACCCCCAGCAGCCCACACCCCTGATCTCCAGCCCCCCACACATATGGCTCCCTCCCCACACACATGACCCCCTGATACCCAGCCCCTCACACACATGACCCCCGCCCCCCCATACACTTGACCCCCTGACACACAACCCCCCCCACACATGACCGCCAGCCCCCCGACATACCTGAACCGCAGACCCCACCACACACCTGACACCCAGACACCCACGCACCTGGCCCTTGGCCCCCCACATACCTGCCCCCCTGCCCCTCAGACACCTGACCACCAGCATCCCACACACCTGAACCACAGCCCCCACACACACAACTGACTCCCTGACCCCCAAGCCCCTCACACACCTGAACCATTGCCCCTACCACACACCTGACCCGTCAGCCACCCCACACACCTGACCCCCAGACCCCCACAACCTGACCCTCAGCCCGCCCATAACCTGACCCTAAGCCCACCCACACACCTAACCCCCTGCCCCCACACACCTGAAACCCAGCCACCCCATACCTGACACCCCAGCCCCCAAAAACAGCTGACACCCAGCCACCCACACACGTGACCCTCCGCCCCCCCCCCACATACCTGATACTCAGACCCCCACACACGTGACCCCCAGAAACCGCACATGTGCCCCCCTGACCCCCACACACTTGACCCCCAGCCCCCACTCAGCTGACCCACTGACACCCAGCCCCCTACAAATATGACCCCCAGCCCCCCATACATCTAACCCCCTGAGCCCCAGCCCCCCACTCATCAGATCCCCCCAGCCTGACCCCCCCAGCCACCGAACACCCGAACCCCCTTCCCCCCACACACGTGAGCCCCAGCCCCCCCACACATGAGCCCCAGCCCCCCAGACTCAAATGCAACCCAGCCCCCCCACACACTTGTTCCCCTGACCCACAGCCCCCGCACACACAGCTGACCCACAGCCTCCCCACAAACCGGGCCCCCTGGTCTCCCACCCCCCCCCACAAACCTGACCCCACCCCCACAACACACCTGACCCCACCCCACAACACATCTGCCCCCCACTCCCACAACACACTTGACCCCACCCCCACAACACACACCTGAATACCAGCCCTCCCACACACCTGACCCCCAGTCCCCTCACACACCTGACCCCCAGTCTGCCCACACACCTGGCCCCCAGATCCCAGACACACACACAACAAAACCCTCGCCCCCCACACTCCAAACCCCCAGCTCCCCACACGCCTAACCCCCAGCCCCCCACACACGTCCCCCAGCCCCCCTCCCCCACACACCTGAACCCCTCAGCCCCCCATATATCTGACCCCAGCCCTCTACGCACCTGACCCCCAGCCCGCCAGACACGTCCCCCAGCCCCCCCCACACACCTGTCCACAAGCCCACGCACACACCTGACCTCCAACCACACCACACACCTGTCCTCCAGCCCCCACACACCTGACACAGAGCCTCCCACTCACCTG
>NW_027601769.1:60245-68266 GCF_053455715.1 Rhinoraja longicauda
CCCAGAAACACTGTAGGCCCAGAAACACTGTAGCCCCGGACACTGTAGGCCCAGAAACACTGTAGGCCCAGAAACACTGTAGGCCCAGAAACACTGTAGGCCCAGGGACACTGTAGGCCCAGAAACACTGTAGGCCCAGAAACACTGTAGGCCCAGAAACATTGTAGGCCCGGACACTATAGGCCCAGAGACACTGTAGGCCCAGAAACACTGTAGGCCCAGACACTGTAGGCCCAGAAACACTGTAGGCCCAGACAGTGTAGGCCCAGAAACACTGTACGCCCGGAAACACTGTAGGCCCGGACACTGTAGGCCCAGAAACACTGTAGGCCCAGAAACATTGTAGGCCCAGAAACACTGTAGGCCCAGACAGTGTAGGCCCAGAAACACTGTACGCCCGGAAACACTGCAGGCCCGGACACTGTAGGCCCGGACACTGTAGGCCCGGACACTGTAGGCCCAGAAACACTGTAGGCCCAGAAACACTGTAGGCCTAGAAACACTGTAGGCCCGGACACTGTAGGCCCAGACACTGTAGGCCCAGAAACAATGTAGGCCCAGAAACAATGTAGGCCCGGAAACACTGTAGGCCCAGACAATGTAGGCCCAGAGACACTGTAGGACCGGACACTGTAGGTCCAGACATTGTAGGCCCAGAAACACTGTAGGCCCGGAAACACTGTAGGCCCAGACAATGTAGGCCCAGAGACACTGTAGGCCCAGAAACACTGTAGGACTGGACACTGTAGGTCCAGACATTGTAGGCCCGGACACTGTAGGCCCGGACAGTAGTAGATTTGCTGGTCGGCGCGGACGGACTGGGTGGGGAAGGGATTGTGTTTCCACGCTGGGTGACTTTGTGACTCTCCCCCTCTCTCCCTCCCCCCTCTCTCCCCCTCTCTCCCTCCCCCCTCTCTCTCCCCCTCTCTCTCTCCCCCCTCTCTCCCTCCCCCCTCTCTCTCCCCCCTCTCTCTCCCCCTCTCTCTCCCCCTCCCTCCCTCCCTCTCTCTCCCCCCCTCTCTCTCCCCCCTCTCTCTTCCCCCTCTCTCTCTCCCCCCTCTCTCTACCCCAGGTGAGGTTGGGGACTGGAAGAACCACTTCACTGTGGCCCAGAGCGAGAGGTTCGATGAAGATTACAGACAGAGGATGAAGAACATCGACCTTCAGTTCCGGGACTCTCTCTCCCAGTCCCAGAGCCAATAAACGCCAATGGCTTCCATCTCCATCTTGCCCTTCGTGTGTGTGTGTGCGAGGGGAGAGAGAGAGAGAGAGAGAGAGAGAGAGAGAGAGAGAGAGAGAGAGAGAGGTGGTGTTTCTCTCTGCTCCGGCGACTGACAAGTTGTGAAGCAACCTTTCAAGGTTCTTGTCGAAGGAGGAGGAACAGTTGCAGTGAGATTTCATAGTTTGACCGAACGTCGGACTGTGGAAACTTCCCTTTGTTTAAGGGTTTCTCCGTTCCGTGTGGAATTCCTGATGTTCCTGTGCACCGCGGTGGGAGCAGCCGTGGCTGGCGGATTGCCAAGAGTGCCTGGAGATGGTGGGTAGGAATGATTTCGGTGTCTTTGACATTTATAGCACCAGACTCTCTGCCCCAATACCGTTTTGCACAGTGCTGTTGCCTGGGCTTAACGTGAAGAGGGCACCTTTCGCTTCCGTCAGGGCTTTGAAGAGCCTTCCAAAAGCTGCTCTGGACTGTGGAGTTGAGCTTGGGGACTTTCCTATCTCCGGCTGGAGGAAACTGCTTCTGCTGCTCATTCAGACTGTGACTGTCTCTGAGGATCGCTTTTGAGCTGAGGTGCTGGTGTCCCTGGAGCTGAGGTTGTGCCACTGTCATGAAGGCGGGGGGCTCGGCCTAAGGTTCAGAGCTACGCAGTGGCGGCTTCGACGGCGGCCTCGAGGCCACTCGTGGATGAGCCTCATGTTGACTTGGACTGGGATATTTACGGGATCTCGGTTCAAACCGGGTTCGTGTGGAGCAGGACTACAATTGCAAAGGGCTTGCACGATCTGTTCAAGAGGGATGTCATTGCCTCTTCCGAGAGTGCAGGAGGGAAGGTTCAGTTGATACTGAAGTCCCGGAAGGATGTGGCCCAAGTGTTGGAGAAGGGGCTCGCGGTGGAGGGGGTCCATCTACAGGTGGAACCGTGGGTGTCCAATGTAAAACCGGTTCTCCTACGGAATTGTCCCACGTTTCTCCGGGATGCAAAACTCCTTCCACACTTGATGAAGATTGGGGAGGTGCGGTCGGTCTAAGCTTACTAGGCTCATGCACCCCGGGAATGACCCGTATGAGAAAGGGGTGCTGAGCTTCAAGAGGCGCGTGTTTATGAAGGTGGAAGCGGGGTTGGGTGCCGAGGGGAGTTTCGCTGTGGAGCATAAGGGTCTCTCCAATCGTGTGTATTGGAGCTGGGGAGAGGCACAGTGTCACGTGTGCAAGGAGTTTGGACATCTCCGTAGAGAGTGTCCCAGGAGCCGGGCCACTGCGAGAAATTCTAACGCAGGGGCCCAGGAATGCAGTGCTGGCCCAACCGGGGCGGCCCTCCAAGCCTCGGTGGCCCGGGGTGGAACTGCTGACTCAGCTGGGGCTGCTGGCTCCGTCTCGGTAACCCGGGACGGCACTGCCAACCCATCAGGGGCTGCAAGTACTACCTTGGTGACCCGGAGCAGTGAGGGCCCCCCCCCCCTATGCCCTGAACCTGTGGAGGTGGTAGATGGCGAGGCGCAGGGGAAGGGTGAAGGGGGGGAGGGAGGTTGGGTGACGCAGAAGGGGAAGAGTAAGAATAAGGATAAGAAGAAGAATAAGCCCCTCCAAGGGAATCAATCAATAGCAGATGGGCACCTGCCCAGTGGGCCCAGTGAAGTCCAGGGCGCACCTGGTTTGGCTCAGCAAGGAGCTGAGGTGAACCGGAAGGGGGCAGGTGGGAGCAAACATGGGAGTAGAAAGGGGGCAGCGGGTGGTGCGGAGGCGGAGGACCCTTCCTCTATGGAGGTCACCGCACCTCCCATAGCCACCGGGACAAAAAGAAGGCTGTCGGAAAGCGAGGAAGAGCGTGAGCGTGGGCCCAAATCAAGGGGACGGATATTTCGAGACCTTCCACCCCTGACGAGGGCGGTGACCACGGACTGGTGACTTGTGGGCCGGAGGATGAGCCTCTGGTTCAGGGACCTTCTGCAGGTGTTACCAGATCAGTTACTGGGACCGCCTCCCCTGAAACCGTGTCCTCTGGGTTGGTGGCGGCCCCCCTCGTCTCTGGGGCCTTCCGAGGGAAGTCATCTCATCGGGTAGCGGGGTTGGTGCCCCTGGGAGTGTGTCCGCTGGGTCGGAGGCGGCCCCCCTCGTCTCAGGGGCCTTCCGAGGGAGTCATCTCATCGGGTAGCGGGGTTGGTGCCCCTGGGAGTGTGTCCCTCTGGGTTGGTGGCGGCCCCCCTCGTCTCTGGGGCCTTCCGAGGGAAGTCATCTCATCGGGTAGCGGGGTTGGTGCCCCTGGGAGTGTGTCCGCTGGGTCGGAGGAGGTCCCCTCGTTTCAGGGGCCTTCTGAGGGTGATGGCACGCCGGTTGATGGGTTTGACTCCCCTGGAAATGTGCCCCCTGGGATGGGGAATGAGCCTGAGGGGGGAGGAGCGGGAGATCAAACGTTCCACTCTGTGCTCTGTATTAGAACCAGTGGAGGTGATGAGGGGTGTGATGCCTCATCGGTTGAGGTAGTAGGGGAGACTCAAAGAACACCTGGGACCCCGGGGGTGCCTGCTGTTTTTTCTTCCCCAGACCCAGATGTGGGGTGTGATGGGAGAGTGCAGGAGCCTAGCCTTTTACCGGACAGCTTGTTGCTGTCAGAGGCATCGGGACCCTCCCTCGGCATTGATCCTGGGGGTGGTGTCATGCCGGAGGAGGGGGAGAGCGATGGGCTCGGCCTGTGCAGTGGGGTGGGTGAGCTTTTAGCAAGCTGTAGTCCCACGGACTCTGACACTGGCCTTGAGCGATGTGCAGAGGAGGCTGCTGCTCCAGGTGTGAGTGGGTTGGTGGAGCGCCCAGACTTCAGGGCCGTGTTTAACGCAACCCTTATCCGTGAGATTCAGGACTTTCTCAAAACATCTAAAAGTCACAAGACTAAAGTTGAAACAGCGAAGAGGCGGTGGGGAGGGGGGGGGGGGGGGGGCTGCCAGGATTTATTGAGGATCTTGAAAGCATCCTTGGCACCAAGGATAGTGATATTCCTGCGTCTGTGAGGCATCAGCTTGGGGATTTCTCAAGGTTCCTCAAGGGGGATGGTTCTGTGACCAAGAGCAATGTGAGGAAATAAATCCAACGTGTTTGCAAATTCACAGTAGTTACATTAAATTTAAATGGCAGTAGAGCGAGCTTTCGCAGATTTCAGCATTTACAAGTCGTGAGAGAGGGGGAACACGCGGTGTGTTTTCTGCAGGAGACGCACACTGTTGTCGGTGACGAACCCACCTGGCGACTGGAGTGGGAAGGGGGGGGTTTACATGAGCCACCTCAGCACAAACTCGAGCGGGGTGGCTTTTCTGTTGGCCCCGACTTTTCAGCCAGAGATCCTGAAGGTGCAGGAAGTGGTGCCAGGTCGTTTGCTCTATCTGGCTGTGAGTCTGGATGGCATGCCATTGCATTTTATTAACGTGTATGCCCCCAGCAGTGGCACGATGCAGGCCTGCCTACTTCAGGAGGTGACTGCTCTGTTGAGCACTATTGAAAGAGGAGAGTGTGTCTTTCTGGGGGGAGATTTCAACTGCACACTTGAGGTGCGAGATCGTTCTGGTACTCAGTGTGCCCCTGCTGTAGCAAAGAGACTGAGAGGCTTGCTTGATTCCTTTGAGCTAGTGGATGCATGGCGGAACCTCCACCCTGACTCAAACGCATTCTCGCGGAGGTCTGAGGGGGGCGGTTCCCGCATTGATCGTATGTATATCTCCGGTGCGTTTGTCTCCCGTGTCTCAGCGGCCTCAATGCGGCTGGTGCCATGCTCGGACCACTGTCTGGTGCGCGTGGACTTCAGTCCGGGGCCCACGCGGGCTGGGTCTGCTTACTGGCATTTCAATAACAAGCTGCTGGAGGATCGGTGTTTCCGGGAGTCATTCAGACGGAGTTGGGTGAAGTGGAGAGAGGGGCAGGGGAGCTTTTCTTCACTTAGGCAGTGGTGGGATGTGGGGAAAGCTCACATCCGCCTCTTTTGTAAGGAATATACGTGGGGGGTCGACCGGAAGGCGGGACTCAGCGGTTGAGAGGCTCGAGAGGGAGCTATCGGGAGCGGAGTCTGGCCTGGGTCGGATTGGTGAGGACTCCTGTGAATGGGGAGAGTTTCAGGGGATGAAGGAAGCCTTGAGGAACCTGCTGCTTGAGCGTGAGGTCCCGAGGAGCTTACGTGAGGTCGCGGGTCCAAATGCTGCACGATTTGGACCGAGCGTCACCTTTCTTTTTCTCTCTGGAGAAGGGGCGGGAGCCTCAAACAGCTCGTGGAGCTGCTCGCGGACGATGGCTCCTCTGTCACAGATCCAGAGAGGATCAGTGCTTTAGTCCGGTCCTTTTATGGGACCCTGTTCTCCGCAGATGTTGCAGCGGGAGGCTCAGCGGGTCCTGTGGGAGGGTCTACCGACTGTAGATAGGGAAGTGTCCGATCTTCTGGATGACTCCTTATCACTGGAGGAGTTGACCCGTTGCCCTGTACCAGCTCAGGAGGGGCAAGTCCCCTGGGCTGGATGGGTTGACGGTAGAATTTGTTAGAGCCTTCTGGGATGTCCTGGGGGGTGACTACATGAAGGTTCTGGGGGAGAGCCTGGCGACCGGGGAGATGCCCCTCTCGTGACGCAGGGCAGTCGTTGTCCTGCCGCCCAAGAAGGGTGAACTCCGCCTGTTGAAGAACTGGCGCCCGGTCTCTCTCCTCTGTACAGAGTATAAAGTCTTTGCACGGGCGATGGCAAATCGCCTGGGCTCCGTACTATCCAAATGATCCACCCTGACCAGTCCTATACAGTCCCTGGTCGTCCATTCAGGATAACATCCACCTGGTTAGGGACCTGATTTATCTATCTCAGGGCACTGGTCAGTCAGCAGCCTTCCTGTCTCTTGATCAGGAGAAGGCTTTTGACAGGGTAGACCACGACTACCTACTCGGACGCTGCAAGCGTTCGGATTTGGACCGCATTTTGTAGCCAGGGTCCGCTCTTGTACGCTGCAGCGGAGTGCCTTGTGAAGGTTAATGGGGTGTTGTTGGCTCCCATTCATTTTGGGTGGGGGTTGGTCAGGGGTGCCCCATGTCCGGTCAGTTGTACTCGGTCTGTGTAGAGCCATTCCTGTGTCTTCTTCGGAGGAGGAGGCTGACAGGCCTGGCTCTACCAGGTCCGGGGGTGGAAGTGGTTCTTTCAGCCTATGCCGATGATGTGCTCCTTACGTTCACTGACCCTGGTGACCTGCGGAGGATGCGTGACTGCCAGAGGACTTTCTCGGCTGCATCATCCGCCAGGATTAATTGGAGTAAATGCTCTGGACTATTAGTGGGTCAGTGGCGGGTAGACTCCCTGCGGAGGAGATGGCGATGTATGCGTGGAGCACCACGCACCTCCTCTATCTGGGGGTGTACCTGAGTCCCACTGAGGATGCCTGGCCGGCGAACTGGCAGAGCTGGAGATGAAAGTCGTGGCCCGGCTGGACGCTGGTCAGGCCTGCTTGGAGTCCTTTCCTTTCAGGGGAGGGTGCTGGTCATAAACCGGCTGGTGGCCTCCATGTTGTGGTACCGACCGGCCACTCTTGTCCCGCCCTCCATCTTTGCAACTACTTTACAGAAGAAGCTGGTGGACTTCATCTGGGGAAATAGGAAGCATTGGGTTTCCGCAGCGGTCCTGAGTCTCCCGTTGGAGGAGGGCGGCCAGTCCTTGGTATGCGTGCGTACCCAGGTGCGGCTCTCCGTCTCAGGACTCTGCGGAGGTATATGTACACGGAGAACCCCCCCAGGTGGCACGCTCTGGCCACGTGTTTTTTTCCGTCGGGGTTGTTGCCTACGGGGGGGTTTCGCGGCTGCCGGTGGCGGGCATCAGTCGACCCGCCTTACGGGGTCTGCCTAGTTTCTATCGGGACGTGCTTAGAGTGAGGAATTTGGTTGTTTTCAGCCGACGTGTTGCTCCACAAAGGGAGGGGGACGTGGTGGCTGCGGAGTGGCGGTCCTCACCCTGTCATGGCGGGTGTCGAGGAGAGGCGTGTGCCTAGAGTAGTTCTGACTGAGCTTACCCCCCGCTCCGTCAGATTTGCTCATCGGCCTAGGCTCCGGATCTCTCCCGGGCGCCGGCTCCGCACAACTTGAGCCGCCTTTCCCAGGTGCCCAGCGTGCTGTTTCGTGATGCGAAGAGACGCACACTGTACAGAATGCTCCTGCACATTCTACACCTCCTTGTTTTCGTACACACGCCCTGATACATCTGGCGGTCTGTGTTACCACCTGAAGACGGGGACGGTCCTCAGTGGGGGCTCTCTATAAGGGAGTCGTTCCCCTTTACATCGGGGACCTGGGGTGGAGAGCGGTGGTGTGTAATAACTGTTGAGCCGGTGGTTCACGGGCTCGCCGACCGCCTGGTGACGAGAGACCGTGTTTCCACGTCTATATGGAGTGTGAGAGGGTACTGCCCCGGTACCAATATCTGAAGGGGTTGTTCCTCAAGTTCTGGTTACACTTTAGTCCTACGATTCTAGTGTTTGGACACAAGGCAGGGGGAGGGGAGGGTCTTTCGGGGGGGGGGGGTGGGACCTCCCTGTCCGTTTGCTCTTGGGCCTGGCCAAGTTGGCCATTGGCGGGTCCGGGCAGCGGGCGGTCGATTGTCTTGCCAGAGTGCGCTGCCTTCCCCTCTTCCGGCCCTACGTCCGCGCGCGCGTGGGACCCTGGAGAGGGAACACGCGGTGATCACGGGGACTACTGGAGGCCGTCCCGTGGGCGCTGGTCACCGTGGGGTGGGGGGGGGGTTTGAGAGCATTGTAAATAATGAAGGCATCATTGTATTATGATGATTACTTGATG
>NW_027601769.1:68766-75745 GCF_053455715.1 Rhinoraja longicauda
ACATCCCATCAAAACCACATTCAGGGGTTACAAGTCATCAAGTAATCATTATAATACAATGTTGCCTTCATTATTTACAATGCTCTCAACCCCCCCCCCCCCCACCCCGCGGTGACCAGTGCCCACGGACGGCCTCCAGTAGTCCCCGTGATCACCGCGTGTTCCCTCTCCAGGGTCACGCGCGCGCGGACGTAGGGCCGGAAGAGGGGAAGGCAGCGCACTCTGGCAAGACCATCGACCGCCCGCTGCCCGGACCCGCCAATGGCCAACTTGGCCAGGCCCAAGAGCAAACGGACAGGGAGGTCCCACCCCCCCCCCCGAAAGACCCTCCCCCTCCCCCTGCCTTGTGTCCAAACACTAGAATCGTAGGACTAAAGTGTAACCAGAACTTGAGGAACAACCCCTTCAGATATTGGTACCGGGGCAGTACCCTCTCACACTCCATATAGACGTGGAACACGGTCTCTTCATCACCAGGCGGTCGGCGAGCCCGTGAACCAACCGGCTCAACAGTTTATTACACACGCAGCGCTCTCCACCCCAGGTCCCCGATGTAAAGGGGAACGACTCCCTTATAGAGAGCCCCCCCACTGAGGACCGTCCCCGTCTTCAGGTGGTAACACAGACCGCCAAGATGTATCAGGGCGGTGTACGAAAACAAGGAGGTGTAGAATGTGCAGGAGCATTCTGTACAGTGTGCGTCTCTTCGCATCACGAAACAGCACGCTGGGCACCTGGGAAAGGCGGCTCAGGTTGTGTGGAGCCGGCGCCCGGGAGAGATCCCGGAGCCTAGGCCCGATGAGCAAATCTGACGGAGCGGGGGGTAAGCTCAGTCAGAACTACTCTAGGCACACGCCTCTCCTCGACACCCGCCATGACAGGGTGAGGACCGGCCACTCCCGCAGCCACCACGTCCCCCTCCCCTTGTGGAGCAACACGTCGGCTGAAAACAACCAAATTCCTCACTCTAAGCACGTCCCGATAGAAACTAGGCAGACCCCGTAAGGCGGGTCGACTGATGCCCGCCACCGGCAGCCGCGAAACCCCCCCCGTAGGCAACAACCCCGACGGAAAAAATACGTGGCCAGAGCGTGCCACCTGGGGGGGTTCTCCGTGTACATATACCTCCGCAGAGTCCTGAGACGGAGAGCTGCCACCTGGGTACGCACGCATACCAAGGACTGGCCGCCCTCCTCCAACGGGAGACTCAGGACTGCTGCGGAAACCCAATGCTTCCTATTTCCCCAGAAGAAGTCCACCAGCTTCTTCTGTAAAGTAGTTGCAAAGATGGAGGGCGGGACAAGAGTGGCCGGTCGGTACCGCAACATGGAGGCCACCAGCCGGTTTATGACCAGCACCCTCCCCTGAAAGGAAAGGACTCCAAGCAGGCCTGACCAGCGTCCCTGCCGGGCCACGACTTTCATCTCCAGCTCCTGCCAGTTCGCCGGCCAGGCATCCTCAGTGGGACTCAGGTACACCCCCAGATAGAGGAGGTGCGTGGTGCTCCACGCATACATCGCCATCTCCTCCGGCAGGGAGTCTACCTGCCACTGACCCACTAATAGTCCAGAGCATTTACTCCAATTAATCCTGGCGGATGATGCAGCCGAGAAAGTCCTCTGGCAGTCACGCATCCTCCGCAGGTCACCAGGGTCAGTGAACGTAAGGAGCACATCATCGGCATAGGCTGAAAGAACCACTTCCACCCCCGGACCTGGTAGAGCCAGGCCTGTCAGCCTCCTCCTCCGAAGAAGACACAGGAATGGCTCCACACAGACCGAGTACAACTGACCGGACATGGGGCACCCCTGACCAACCCCCCTCCCAAAATGAATGGGAGCCAACAACACCCCATTGACCTTCACAAGACACTCCACTGCAGCGTACAAGAGCCGGACCCTGGCTACAAAATGCGGTCCAAATCCGAACGCTTGCAGCGTCCCGAGTAGGTAGTCGTGGTCCACCCTGTCAAAAGCCTTCTCCTGATCAAGAGACAGGAAGGCTGCTGACTGACCAGTGCCCTGAGATAGATAAATCAGGTCCCTAACCAGGTGGATGTTATCCTGAATGGACCGACCAGGGACTGTATAGGACTGGTCAGGGTGGATCATTTGGGATAGTACGGAGCCCAGGCGATTTGCCATCGCCCGTGCAAAGATTTTGTACTCTGTACAGAGGAGAGAGACCGGGCGCCAGTTCTACAACAGGCGGAGTTCACCCTTCTTGGGCGGCAGGACAACGACTGCTCTGCGCCACGAGAGGGGCATCTCCCCGGTCGCCAGGCTCTCCCCCAGAACCTTCATGTAATCATCCCCCAGGACATCCCAGAAGGCTCTAACAAATTCTACCGTCAACCCATCCAGCCCAGGGGACTTGCCCCTCCTGAGCTGGTACAGGGCACGTGTCAACTCCTCCAGTGATAAGGAGTCATCCAGAAGATCGGACACTTCCCTATCTACAGTCGGTAGATCCTCCCACAGGACCCGCTGAGCCTCCCCGCTGCAACCATCTGCGGAGAACAGGGTCCCATAAAAGGACCGGACTAAAGCACTGATCCCCTCTGGATCTGTGACAGAGGAGCCATCGTCCGCGAGCAGCTCTACGAGCTGTTTGAGGGCTCCCCGCCCCTTCTCCAGAGAGAAAAAGAAAGGTGACGCTCGGTCCAAATCGTGCAGCATTTGGACCCGCGACCTCACGTAAGCTCCTCGGGACCTCACGCTCAAGCAGCAGGTTCCTCAAGGCTTCCTTCATCCCCTGAAACTCTCCCCATTCACAGGAGTCCTCACCAATCCGACCCAGGCCAGACTCCGCTCCCGATAGCTCCCTCTCGAGCCTCTCAACCGCTGAGTCCCGCCTTCCGGTCGACCCCCACGTATATTCCTTACAAAAGAGGCGGATGTGAGCTTTCCCCACATCCCACCACTGCCTAAGTGAAGAAAAGCCCCCCTGCCTCCCTCTCCACTTCACCCAACTCCGTCTGAATGACTCCCGGAAACACCGATCCTCCAACAGCTTGTTATTGAAATGCCAGTAAGCAGACCCAGCCCGCGTGCGCCCCGGACTGAAGTCCACGCGCACCAGACAGTGGTCCGAGCATGGCACCAGCCGCATTGAGGCCGCTGAGACACGGGAGACAAACGCACCGGAGATGTACATACGATCAATGCGGGAACCGCCCCCCTCAGACCTCCGCGAGAATGCGTTTGAGTCAGGGTGGAGGTTCCGCCATGCATCCACTAGCTCAAAGGAATCAAGCAAGCCTCTCAGTCTCTTTGCTACAGCAGGGGCACACTGAATACCAGAACGATCTCGCACCTCAAGTGTGCAGTTGAAATCTCCCCCCAGAAAGACACACTCTCCTCTTTCAATAGTGCTCAACAGAGCAGTCACCTCCTGAAGTAGGCAGGCCTGCATCATGCCACTGCTGGGGGCATACACGTTAATAAAATGCAACGGCATGCCATCCAGACTCACAGCCAGATAGAGCAAACGACCTGGCACAACTTCCTGCACCTTCAGGATCTCTGGCTGAAAAGTCGGGGCCAACAGAAAAGCCACCCCGCTCGAGTTTGTGCTGAGGTGGCTCATGTAAACCTCCCCTTCCCACTCCAGTCGCCAGGTGGGTTCGTCACCGACAACAGTGTGCGTCTCCTGCAGAAAACACACCGCGTGTTCCCCCTCTCTCAGGACTTGTAAATGCTGAAATCTGCGAAAGCTCGCTCTACTGCCATTTAAATTTAATGTAACTACTGTGAATTTGCAAACACGTTGGAATTATTTCCTCACATTGCTCTTGGTCACAGAACCTTCCCCCTTGAGGAACCTTGAGAATTCCCCAAGCTGATGCCTCACAGACGCAGGAATATCACTATCCTTGGTGCCAAGGATGCTTTCAAGATCCTCAATAAACCCTGGCAGCTCTCCCCACCGCCTCTTCGCTGTTTCAACTTTAGTCTTGTGACTTTTAGATGTTTTGAGAAAGTCCTGAATCTCACGGATAAGGGTTGCGTTAAACACGGCCCTGAAGTCTGGGCGCTCCGCCAACCCACTCACACCTGGAGCAGCAGCCTCCTCTGCACATCGCTCAAGGCCAGTGTCAGAGTCCGTGGGACTACAGCTTGCTGAAAGCTCACCCACCCCACTGCACAGGCCGAGCCCATCGCTCTCCCCCTCCTCCGGCATGACACCACCCCCAGGATCAATGCCGAGGGAGGGTCCCGATGCCTCTGACAGCAACAAGCTGTCCGGTAAAAGGCTAGGCTCCTGCACTCTCCCATCACACCCCACATCTGGGTCTGGGGAAGAAAAAACAGCAGGCACCCCCGGGGTCCCAGGTGTTCTTTGAGTCTCCCCTACTACCTCAACCGATGAGGCATCACACCCCTCATCACCTCCACTGGTTCTAATACAGAGCACAGAGTGGAACGTTTGATCTCCCGCTCCTCCCCCCTCAGGCTCATTCCCCATCCCAGGGGGCACATTTCCAGGGGAGTCAAACCCATCAACCGGCGTGCCATCACCCTCAGAAGGCCCCTGAAACGAGGGGACCTCCTCCGACCCAGCGGACACACTCCCAGGGGCACCAACCCCGCTACCCGATGAGATGACTTCCCTCGGAAGGCCCCAGAGACGAGGGGGGCCGCCACCAACCCAGAGGGACACACTCCCAGGGGCATCAACCCCGCTACCCGATGAGATGACTCCCTCGGAAGGCCCCTGAGACGAGGGGGGCCGCCTCCGACCCAGCGGACACACTCCCAGGGGCACCAACCCCGCTACCCGATGAGATGACTCCCTCGGAAGGCCCCAGAGACGAGGGGGGCCGCCACCAACCCAGAGGACACGGTTTCAGGGGAGGCGATCCCAGTAACTGATCTGGTAACACCTGCAGAAGGTCCCTGAACCAGAGGCTCATCCTCCGGCCCACAAGTCACCAGTCCGTGGTCACCGCCCTCGTCAGGGGTGGAAGGTCTCGAAATATCCGTCCCCCTTGATTTGGGCCCACGCTCATGCTCTTCCTCGCTTTCCGACAGCCTTCTTTTTGTCCCGGTGGCTATGGGAGGTGCGGTGACCTCCATAGAGGAAGGGTCCTCCGCCTCCGCACCACCCGCTGCCCCCTTTCTACTCCCATGTTTGCTCCCACCTGCCCCCTTCCGGTTCACCTCAGCTCCTTGCTGAGCCAAACCAGGTGCGCCCTGGACTTCACTGGGCCCACTGGGCAGGTGCCCATCTGCTGTTGATTGATTCCCTTGGAGGGGCTTATTCTTCTTCTTATCCTTATTCTTAATCTTCCCCTTCTGCGTCACCCAACCTCCCTCCCCCCCTTCACCCTTCCCCTGCGCCTCGCCATCTACCACCTCCACAGGTTCAGGGCATAGGGGGGGGGGGGGCCCTCACTGCTCCGGGTCACCAAGGTAGTACTTGCAGCCCCTGATGGGTTGGCAGTGCCGTCCCGGGTTACCGAGACGGAACCAGCAGCCCCAGCCGAGTCAGCAGTTCCACCCCGGGCCACCGAGGCATGGAGGGCCGCCCCGGATGGGCCAGCACTGCATTCCTGGGCCCCTGCGTTAGAATTTCTCGCAGTGGCCCGGCTCCTGGGACACTCTCTACGGAGATGTCCAAACTCCTTGCACACGTGACACTGTGCCTCTCCCCAGCTCCAATACACACGATTGGAGAGACCCTTATGCTCCACAGCGAAAATCCCCTCGGCACCCAACCCCACTTCCACCTTCATAAACACGCGCCTCTTGAAGCTCAGCACCCCTTTCTCATACGGGTCATTCCCGGGGTCCATGAGCCTAGTAAGCTTAGACCGACCGCACCTCCCCAATCTTCAACAAGTGTGGAAGGAGTTTTGCATCCCGGAGAAACGTGGGACAATTCCGTAGGAGAACCGGTTTTACATTGGACACCCACGGTTCCACCTGTAGATGGACCCCCTCCACCGCGAGCCCCTTCTCCAACACTTGGGCCACATCCTTCCGGGACTTCAGTATCAACTGAACCTTCCCTCCTGCACTCTCGGAAGAGGCAATGACATCCCTCTTGAACAGATCGTGCAAGCCCTTTGCAATTGTAGTCCTGCTCCACACGAACCCGGTTTGAACCGAGATCCCGTAAATATCCCAGTCCAAGTCAACATGAGGCTCATCCACGAGTGGCCTCGAGGCCGCCGTCGAAGCCGCCACTGCGTAGCTCTGAACCTTAGGCCGAGCCCCCCGCCTTCATGACAGTGGCACAACCTCAGCTCCAGGGACACCAGCACCTCAGCTCAAAAGCGATCCTCAGAGACAGTCACACTCTGAATGAGCAGCAGAAGCAGTTTCCTCCAGCCGGAGATAGGAAAGTCCCCAAGCTCAACTCCACAGTCCAGAGCAGCTTTTGGAAGGCTCTTCAAAGCCCTGACGGAAGCGAAAGATGCCCTCTTCACGTTAAGCCCAGGCAACAGCACTGTGCAAAACGGTATTGGGGCAGAGAGTCGGTGCTATAAATGTCAAAGACACCGAAATCATTCCTACCCACCATCTCCAGGCACTCTTGGCAATCCGCCAGCCACGGCTGCTCCCACCGCGGTGCACAGGAACATCAGGAATTCCACACGGAACGGAGAAACCCTTAAACAAAGGGAAGTTTCCACAGTCCGACGTTCGGTCAAACTATGAAATCTCACTGCAACTGTTCCTCCTCCTTCGACAAGAACCTTGAAAGGTTGCTTCACAACTTGTCAGTCGCCGGAGCAGAGAGAAACACCACCTCTCTCTCTCTCTCTCTCTCTCTCTCTCTCTCTCTCTCTCTCTCCCTCTCTCTCTCTCTCTCTCTCTCTCTCTCTCTCCCCTCGCACACACACACACACACGAAGGGCAAGATGGAGATGGAAGCCATTGGCGTTTATTGGCTCTGGGACTGGGAGAGAGAGTCCCGGAACTGAAGGTCGATGTTCTTCATCCTCTGTCTGTAATCTTCATCGAACCTCTCG
>NW_027601770.1:0-75673 GCF_053455715.1 Rhinoraja longicauda
AACGTGAAACACAACGTAATACAGTTTAACACGAATACTATACACTATTACACACTATAACATACCTTAATCTACTGTAACACACAAACTAACACTAGAACACATAATAAAATATAATACACGCTATAATACACTGGAAGACAGTATAGTCCACTAAAGTAAACTATAATACACTAGAATAGACTATAATTGCGACAAGACGAACTGTAATACCCCCGAATACGATAATACAAACTGTAATACACTATTACACTAAAATACATTATAACGCCATATAACCCACTATATTAACGTGTTGTATTGTAATGTGTTTTTGCGTATGATAGTGTGTATTATAGAGTATTATAGTGGGTTATATTGTGTTTCAGGGTGCTTTAGTGCAGAAGAGTGTTATAGTGTGCCATGTTATGTAAACAGTGTATTAAAGTATGTTAAAGGGCTATACCATAGCACTTTAACGCATTATAAATCTATAATAAGTCATAACTAATCTATACGCTGTAACACTATAAACGACAACCTATAACATACTTTAACGCTATAATACAATAGAACACACTATAACATAACCTGGGACACACCATATAACCCACTACAATATGCATTTTCCAATGCGTTATAATGTAACATAGTGTTAAGGTGTATTGCTGTGACAACGCGGATGCTATAATGCGCTAAAATGTTTTGTGGTGTGTTCCATTGTATTATAGCGTTAAAGTATGTTATAGGTTGTTTAGTATGTCGTTTATAGTGTTACAGCGTATAGATTAGTTATGACTTATTGTCGATTTATAATGCGTTAAAGTGCCATGGTATAGCCCTAACATACTTTAACATACTTTAATACACTGTAACATAATGCGTTAAAGTGCTATGGTAACATACTTTAACATACTTTAATACACTGTTTACATAACATGATACAATATAACACTCTTCTGCACTAAAGCACCCTGAACACACACAATATAACCCACTATAATACTCTATAATACACACTACAATACACTACAACACGATAATATACTATAATACCCTAAAACGGACTCTAGAACACTGATAAACTGTTAAATACTAAATTACGCAATTACACACTATAACATACGATAGCATAATACACACACTATGGCAACGTGAAACACAACGTAATACACTTTAACACGAATACTATACACTATTACACACTATAACATACTTTAATCTACTGTAACACACAAAATAACATATTGTAATACACGCTATAATACACTGGAAGACAGTATAGTCCACTAAAGTAAACTATAATACACTAGAACAGACTATATATGCGACAAGACGAACTGTAATACCCCAGAATACGATAATACAAACTGTAATACACTATTACACTAAAATACACTATGACGCACCACAAAACATTTTAGCACATTATAGCATCCGCTTTAAATACGCAAGTAAACTAAAGTAAACTATAATACTTTATAAATGCGATAAGACGAACTGTAACTGTACGATAATACAAACTGTAATACACTATTACACTAAAATACACTATAACGCACCACTATAACACTCTTCTGCACTATATACACGCTATATACCATAGCACGAACGCATTATAAATACATACTTTTGGGAACACACTTTTTTGGGGAACATACTTTTTTTGGGAACACACTTTTGGGAACACACTTTTGGGAACACACCTTTGGGAACACACTTTTTTTGGGAACACAGTTTTGTGAACACACTTTTTTGGGTAAATAACTTTTGGGAACACACTTTTGGGAACACACTTTGGGAAGACACTTTTTTTGGGAACACACTGATGGGAACACACTTTTTTGGGAACACACTTTTGGGAACACACTTTTGGGAACACACTTTTGGGAGCACACTTTTGGGAGCACCCTTTTGGGAACACGCTTTTTTGGGAACACTTTTTTGTGAACAGACTTTTGGGAAGACAATTTTTTGGGAACACAATTTTTTTGGGAACACACTTTTGGGAACACACTTTTGGGGAACACAGTTTTGGGAACACTTTTGGGAACACATTTTTGGGTAACACATTTTGGGAACACACATTTGGGAACAGAGTTTTAGGAAAAACCTTTTGGAAACACACTTTTTTTGGGAACACATTTTTTTTGGGGACACACTTTTATTGGGAACACACTTTTGGGAAGACACTTTTTTTGGAACACACTTTTTGGGAACACACATTTTTTGTAAACGCACTTTTGGGAACACACTTTTTTTGGGAACACACTTTTGGGAACACAATTTTTGGGGAACACACGTTTGGGAACACAATTTTTTTTTAATATACTTTTTTTGGGAACACACGTTTGGGAACACACTTTTTTGCGGTTTACAGTTTTAGGAACACAGTATTGGGAAGACACTTTTTTGGGTAACACACTTTTGGGAACACACTTTTGGGAACACACTTTTTTGTGGAACAAACTTTTGGGAACACGCATTTTTTGGGAATATACTTTTTTTGGGAACACACTTATTTTGGGAACAATCTTTTTTTGGAACACACTTTTGGGAACATACTTTTGGGAACACACTTTTTTTGGGAACACACTTTTTTTGGGAACACACTTTTGGGAACACACTTTTGGGAACATACCTTTGGGAACACACTTTGTTTGGGAACACAGTTTTGGGAACACAGTTTTGGGGACACACATTTTTGGGTAACACACTTTTGGGAACCCTTTTTTGGGAACAAACTTTTGGGAACATACTTTTGGGAACACACTTTTTTGGGAACTCACATTTGGGAACACACTTTTGGGAAAAACCTTTTGGGAACACACTTTTTTTGGGAACACATTTTTTTTGGGGACACTTTTATTGGGAACACACTTTTATTGGGAACACAGTTTTGGGAAGACACTTTTTTTGGAACACACATTTTTTGGGAGCGCACTGATGGGAACACACTTTTTTGGGAACACACTTTTGGGAACACACTTTTGGGAACACACTTTTGGGAGCACCCTTTTGGGAACACGCTTTTTTTGTGAACACTTTTTTGTGAACACACTTTTGGGAACACACATTTTTGGGAACACAATTTCTTTGGGAACACACTTTTGGGAACAAACTTTTTTGGGAACACACGTTTGGGAACTCATTTTTGGGAACACAGTTTTGGAAACAGTTTTGGGAACACACATTTTTGGGTAACACACTTTTGGGAACACACTTTTGGGAACACGCTTTTTTTGTGAACACTTTTTTGTGAACACACTTTTGGGAACACACATTTTTGGGAACACAATTTCTTTGGGAATACACTTTTGGGAACAAACTTTTTTGGGAACACACGTTTGGGAACTCATTTTTGGGAACACAGTTTTGGAAACAGTTTTGGGAACACACATTTTTGGGTAACACACTTTTGGGAACACACTTTTGGGAACACACTTTTGGGAACACTCTTTTTTGGGAACAAACTTTTGGGAACATACTTTTGGGAACACACTTTTTTGGGAACTCACATTGGGGAACACACTTTTGGGAACAGACTTTTAGGAAAATCCTTTTAGAAACATCACTTTTTTTGGGAACACATTTTGTTTGCGGACACACTTTTATTGGGAACACACTTTTGGGAACACACTTTTGGGAGCACCCTTTTGGGAAGACGCTTTTTTGGGAACACACGTTTGGGAACTCACATTTTTGGGTAACACACTTTTGCAAACACACTTTTGGGAAGACACTTTTTTTGGGAACAATCTTTTTTTGGGAACACACTTTTGGGAACATACTTTTGGGAACACACTTTTTTTGGGAACACACTTTTGTGAACACACTTTTGGGAACATACCTTTGGGAACACACTTTGTTTGGGAATACAGTTTTGGGAACACAGTTTTGGGAACACACATTTTTGGGTAAGACACTTTTGGGAACACTCTTTTTTGGGAACAAACTTTTGGGAACATACTTTTGGGAACACACTTTTTTGGGAACTCACATTTGGGAACACACTTTTGGGAAAAACCTTTTGGGAACACACTTTTTTTGGGAACACATTTTTTTTGGGGACACTTTTATTGGGAACACACTTTTATTGGGAACACAGTTTTGGGAAGACACTTTTTTTGGAACACACTTTTTTTGGGAGCGCACTGATGGGAACACACTTTTTTGGGAACACACTTTTGGGAACACACTTTTGGGAACACACTTTTGGAAGCACCCTTTTGGGAACACGCTTTTTGCGAACACTTTTTTGTGAACACACTTTTGGGAACACACTTTTTTGGGAACACAATTTTTTTGGGAACACACTTTTGGGAACACACTTTTTTGGGAATACACGTTTGGGAACTCATTTTTGGGGAACACAGTTTTGGAAACACAGTTTTGGGAACACACATTTTTGGGTAACACACTTTTGGGAACACACTTTTGGGAACACTCTTTTTTGGGAATAAACTTTTGGGAACATACTTTTGGGAACACACTTTTTTGGGAACTCACATTTGGGAACACACTTTTGGGAACAGACTTTTAGGAAAAACCTTTTGGAAACACACTTTTTTTGGGAAAACATTTTTTTTGGGGACACACTTTTATTGGGAACACACTTTTGGGAACACACTTTTGGGAGCACCCTTTTGGGAACACGCTTTTTTTGTGAACACTTTTTGGTGAACACACTTTTGGGAACACACTTTTTTGGGAACACACGTTTGGGAACTCATTTTTGGGGAACAGTTTTGGGAACACAGTTTTGGGAACACACATTTTTGGGTAACACACTTTTGCGAACACACTTTTGGGAACACTCTTTTTTGGGAACAAACTTTTGGGAACATACTTTTGGGAACACACTTTTTTGGGAACTCACATTTGGGAACACACTTTTTTGGGAACACACTTTTGGGAACACACTTTTGGGAACACACTTTTGGAAGCACCCTTTTGGGAACACGCTTTTTGCGAACACTTTTTTGTGAACACACTTTTGGGAACACACTTTTTTGGGAACACAATTTTTTTGGGAACACACTTTTGGGAACACACTTTTTTGGGAACACACGTTTGGGAACTCATTTTTGGGGAACACAGTTTTGGAAACACAGTTTTGGGAACACACATTTTTGGGTAACACACTTTTGGGAACACACTTTTGGGAACACTCTTTTTTGGGAATAAACTTTTGGGAACATACTTTTGGGAACACACTTTTTTGGGAACTCACATTTGGGAACACACTTTTGGGAACAGACTTTTAGGAAAAACCTTTTGGAAACACACTTTTTTTGGGAAAACATTTTTTTTGGGGACACACTTTTATTGGGAACACACTTTTGGGAACACACTTTTGGGAGCACCCTTTTGGGAACACGCTTTTTTTGTGAACACTTTTTGGTGAACACACTTTTGGGAACACACTTTTTTGGGAACACACGTTTGGGAACTCATTTTTGGGGAACAGTTTTGGGAACACAGTTTTGGGAACACACATTTTTGGGTAACACACTTTTGCGAACACACTTTTGGGAACACTCTTTTTTGGGAACAAACTTTTGGGAACATACTTTTGGGAACACACTTTTTTGGGAACTCACATTTGGGAACACACTTTTGGGAACAGACTTTTAGGAAAAACCTTTTGGAAACATACTTTTTTTGGGGACACACTTTTATTGGGAACACACTTTTGGGAACATACTTTTGGGAACACAATTTTTGGGAACACACTTTTGGGAACACACTTTTTGGGGGTTTACAGTTTTAGGAACAGTTTTGGGAACACACGTTTTTGGGTAACACACTTTTGGGAACACACTTTTGGAACACACTTTCGGGAACACTCTTTTTTGTGGAAGAAACTTTTGGGAACACACATTGTTTGGGAATATACTTTTTTTGGGAACACACTTTATTTGGGAACAATCTTTTTTGGGAACACACTTTTGGGAACATACTTTTGGGAACACACTTTTTTTGGGAACACACTTTTGGGAACACACTTTTGGGAACACACCTTTGGGAACACACTTTGTTTGGGAACACACTTTTGGGAACACACTTTTGGGAATACCCTTTTGGGAACACACATTTTTGGGAACACACGTCTGGGAACACACTTTTTTTGGGAACACAGTTTTGGGAACACAGTTTTGGGAACACACATTTTTGGGTAACACACTTTTGGGAACACACTTTTGGGAACACTCTTTTTTGGGAACAAACTTTTGGGAACATACTTTTGGGAACACGCTTTTTTGGGAACTCACATTTGGGAACAGACTTTTGGGAACACACTTTTGGGGAAAACCTTTTGGGAACACATTTTTTTTGGGACACTCTTTTATTGGGAACACAGTTTTGGGAAGACACTTTTTTTGGAACACACTTTTTAGGGAACACACTTTTTTTGTGAACACACTTTTGGGAACACACTTTTTTTGGGAACACACTTTTGGGAACAAACATTTTTGGAACACTTTTGGGAACGTACTTTTTTTGGGGACACACTTTTGGGAACATATTTTTTTGGGGAACACACTTTAGGGAACACACTTTTTTTCGGAACACACTTTTGGGAACACACTTGTTTTGGGATCACACTTTTGGGAACACACTTTTGGGAACACACTTTTTTGGGAACACACGTTTGGGTACACACTTTTTTGGGTTATACAGTGTTAGGAACACATTTTTGGGAACACACTTTTTTGGGGTAACACACTTTTGGGAACACACTTTTTTTGGGAACAATCTTTTTTTGGGAATACACTTTTGGGAACATACTTTTGGGAACATAATTTTTGGGAACACAGTTTTGGTAACACTCTTTTGGGAACACACATTTGGGAACACACTTTTTTGGGGTATACAGTGTTAGGAACACATTTTTGGGAACACACTTTTTTGGGGTAACACACTTTTGGGAACACACGTTTTTTGGGAACAATCTTTTTTTGGGAACACACTTTTGGGAACATAATTTTTGGGAACACACTTTTGGGAACACACTTTTGGGAACACACCTTTGGGAACACACTTTGTTTGGGAACACACTTTTGGGAATACACTTTTGGGAACACACTTTTGGGAACACACTTTTTTTGGGAACAATCTTTTTTTGGGAACACACTTTTGGGAACATACTTTTGGGAACACAATTTTTGGGAACACACTTTTGGGAACACACTTTTGGGAACACAACTTTGGGAACACGCTTTGTTTGGGAACACACTTTTGGGAACACACTTTTGGGAACACTCTTTTTTGGGAACAAACTTTTGGGAACATACTTTTGGGAACACACTTTTTTGGGAACTCACATTGGGGAACACACTTTTGGGAACAGACTTTTAGGAAAATCCTTTTAGAAACATCACTTTTTTTGGGAACACATTTTGTTTGCGGACACACTTTTATTGGGAACACACTTTTGGGAACACACTTTTGGGAGCACCCTTTTGGGAAGACGCTTTTTTGGGAACACACGTTTGGGAACTCACATTTTTGGGTAACACACTTTTGCAAACACACTTTTGGGAAGACACTTTTTTTGGGAACAATCTTTTTTTGGGAACACACTTTTGGGAACATACTTTTGGGAACACACTTTTTTTGGGAACACACTTTTGTGAACACACTTTTGGGAACATACCTTTGGGAACACACTTTGTTTGGGAATACAGTTTTGGGAACACAGTTTTGGGAACACACATTTTTGGGTAAGACACTTTTGGGAACACTCTTTTTTGGGAACAAACTTTTGGGAACATACTTTTGGGAACACACTTTTTTGGGAACTCACATTTGGGAACACACTTTTGGGAAAAACCTTTTGGGAACACACTTTTTTTGGGAACACATTTTTTTTGGGGACACTTTTATTGGGAACACACTTTTATTGGGAACACAGTTTTGGGAAGACACTTTTTTTGGAACACACTTTTTTTGGGAGCGCACTGATGGGAACACACTTTTTTGGGAACACACTTTTGGGAACACACTTTTGGGAACACACTTTTGGAAGCACCCTTTTGGGAACACGCTTTTTGCGAACACTTTTTTGTGAACACACTTTTGGGAACACACTTTTTTGGGAACACAATTTTTTTGGGAACACACTTTTGGGAACACACTTTTTTGGGAACACACGTTTGGGAACTCATTTTTGGGGAACACAGTTTTGGAAACACAGTTTTGGGAACACACATTTTTGGGTAACACACTTTTGGGAACACACTTTTGGGAACACTCTTTTTTGGGAATAAACTTTTGGGAACATACTTTTGGGAACACACTTTTTTGGGAACTCACATTTGGGAACACACTTTTGGGAACAGACTTTTAGGAAAAACCTTTTGGAAACACACTTTTTTTGGGAAAACATTTTTTTTGGGGACACACTTTTATTGGGAACACACTTTTGGGAACACACTTTTGGGAGCACCCTTTTGGGAACACGCTTTTTTTGTGAACACTTTTTGGTGAACACACTTTTGGGAACACACTTTTTTGGGAACACACGTTTGGGAACTCATTTTTGGGGAACAGTTTTGGGAACACAGTTTTGGGAACACACATTTTTGGGTAACACACTTTTGCGAACACACTTTTGGGAACACTCTTTTTTGGGAACAAACTTTTGGGAACATACTTTTGGGAACACACTTTTTTGGGAACTCACATTTGGGAACACACTTTTTTGGGAACACACTTTTGGGAACACACTTTTGGGAACACACTTTTGGAAGCACCCTTTTGGGAACACGCTTTTTGCGAACACTTTTTTGTGAACACACTTTTGGGAACACACTTTTTTGGGAACACAATTTTTTTGGGAACACACTTTTGGGAACACACTTTTTTGGGAACACACGTTTGGGAACTCATTTTTGGGGAACACAGTTTTGGAAACACAGTTTTGGGAACACACATTTTTGGGTAACACACTTTTGGGAACACACTTTTGGGAACACTCTTTTTTGGGAATAAACTTTTGGGAACATACTTTTGGGAACACACTTTTTTGGGAACTCACATTTGGGAACACACTTTTGGGAACAGACTTTTAGGAAAAACCTTTTGGAAACACACTTTTTTTGGGAAAACATTTTTTTTGGGGACACACTTTTATTGGGAACACACTTTTGGGAACACACTTTTGGGAGCACCCTTTTGGGAACACGCTTTTTTTGTGAACACTTTTTGGTGAACACACTTTTGGGAACACACTTTTTTGGGAACACACGTTTGGGAACTCATTTTTGGGGAACAGTTTTGGGAACACAGTTTTGGGAACACACATTTTTGGGTAACACACTTTTGCGAACACACTTTTGGGAACACTCTTTTTTGGGAACAAACTTTTGGGAACATACTTTTGGGAACACACTTTTTTGGGAACTCACATTTGGGAACACACTTTTGGGAACAGACTTTTAGGAAAAACCTTTTGGAAACATACTTTTTTTGGGGACACACTTTTATTGGGAACACACTTTTGGGAACATACTTTTGGGAACACAATTTTTGGGAACACACTTTTGGGAACACACTTTTTGGGGGTTTACAGTTTTAGGAACAGTTTTGGGAACACACGTTTTTGGGTAACACACTTTTGGGAACACACTTTTGGGAACACACTTTCGGGAACACTCTTTTTTGTGGAAGAAACTTTTGGGAACACACATTTTTTGGGAATATACTTTTTTTGGGAACACACTTTATTTGGGAACAATCTTTTTTGGGAACACACTTTTGGGAACATACTTTTGGGAACACACTTTTTTTGGGAACACACTTTTGGGAACACACTTTTGGGAACACACCTTTGGGAACACACTTTGTTTGGGAACACACTTTTGGGAACACACTTTTGGGAATACCCTTTTGGGAACACACATTTTTGGGAACACACGTCTGGGAACACACTTTTTTTGGGAACACAGTTTTGGGAACACAGTTTTGGGAACACACATTTTTGGGTAACACACTTTTGGGAACACACTTTTGGGAACACTCTTTTTTGGGAACAAACTTTTGGGAACATACTTTTGGGAACACGCTTTTTTGGGAACTCACATTTGGGAACAGACTTTTGGGAACACACTTTTGGGGAAAACCTTTTGGGAACACATTTTTTTTGGGACACTCTTTTATTGGGAACACAGTTTTGGGAAGACACTTTTTTTGGAACACACTTTTTAGGGAACACACTTTTTTTGTGAACACACTTTTGGGAACACACTTTTTTTGGGAACACACTTTTGGGAACAAACATTTTTGGAACACTTTTGGGAACGTACTTTTTTTGGGGACACACTTTTGGGAACATATTTTTTTGGGGAACACTTTAGGGAACACACTTTTTTTCGGAACACACTTTTGGGAACACACTTGGTTTGGGATCACACTTTTGGGAACACACTTTTGGGAACACACTTTTTTGGGAACACACGTTTGGGTACACACTTTTTTGGGTTATACAGTGTTAGGAACACATTTTTGGCAACACACTTTTTTGGGGTAACACACTTTTGGGAACACACTTTTTTTGGGAACAATCTTTTTTTGGGAATACACTTTTGGGAACATACTTTTGGGAACATAATTTTTGGGAACACAGTTTTGGTAACACTCTTTTGGGAACACACATTTGGGAACACACTTTTTTGGGGTATACAGTGTTAGGAACACATTTTTGGGAACACACTTTTTTGGGGTAACACACTTTTGGGAACACACGTTTTTTGGGAACAATCTTTTTTTGGGAACACACTTTTGGGAACATAATTTTTGGGAACACACTTTTGGGAACACACTTTTGGGAACACACCTTTGGGAACACACTTTGTTTGGGAACACACTTTTGGGAATACACTTTTGGGAACACACTTTTGGGAACACAACTTTGGGAACACGCTTTGTTTGGGAACACACTTTTGGGAACACACTTTTGGGAACACCCTTTTCGGAACACACTTTTTTGGGAACACACGTCTGGGAACACACTTTTTTTTGATATACAGTGTTAGGAACACATTTTTGGGAACACACCTTTTTGGGTAACACACTTTTGGGAACTCACTTTTTTTGGGAAGACACTTTTTTTGGAACACACTTTTTAGGGAACACACTTTTTTTGTGAACACACTTTTGGGAACACACTTTTTTTGGGAACACACTTTTGGGAACAAACATTTTTGGAACACTTTTGGGAACGTACTTTTTTTGGGGACACACTTTTGGGAACATATTTTTTTGGGGAACACACTTTAGGGAACACACTTTTTTTCGGAACACACTTTTGGGAACACACTTGTTTTGGGATCACACTTTTGGGAACACACTTTTGGGAACACACTTTTTTGGGAACACACGTTTGGGTACACACTTTTTTGGGTTATACAGTGTTAGGAACACATTTTTGGGAACACACTTTTTTGGGGTAACACACTTTTGGGAACACACTTTTTTTGGGAACAATCTTTTTTTGGGAATACACTTTTGGGAACATACTTTTGGGAACATAATTTTTGGGAACACAGTTTTGGTAACACTCTTTTGGGAACACACATTTGGGAACACACTTTTTTGGGGTATACAGTGTTAGGAAGACATTTTTGGGAACACACTTTTTTGGGGTAACACACTTTTGGGAACACACGTTTTTTGGGAACAATCTTTTTTTGGGAACACACTTTTGGGAACATAATTTTTGGGAACACACTTTTGGGAACACACTTTTGGGAACACACCTTTGGGAACACACTTTGTTTGGGAACACACTTTTGGGAATACACTTTTGGGAACACACTTTTTTGGGGTATACAGTGTTAGGAACACATTTTTGGGAACACACTTTTTTGGGGTAACACACTTTTGGGAACACACGTTTTTTGGGAACAATCTTTTTTTGGGAACACACTTTTGGGAACATACTTTTGGGAACATAATTTTTGGGAACACACTTTTGGGAACACACTTTTGGGAACAAACCTTTGGGAACACACTTTCTTTGGGAACACACTTTTGGGAATACACTTTTGGGAACACACTTTTGGGAACACACTTTTTTTGGGAACAATCTTTTTTTGGGAACACACTTTTGGGAACATACTTTTGGGAACACAATTTTTGGGAACACACTTTTGGGAAGACACTTTTGGGAACACAACTTTGGGAACACGCTTTGTTTGGGAACACACTTTTGGGAACACACTTTTGGGAACACCCTTTTCGGAACACACTTTTTTGGGAACACACGTCTGGGAACACACTTTTTTTTGATATACAGTGTTAGGAACACATTTTTGGGAACACACCTTTTTGGGTAACACACTTTTGGGAACTCACTTTTTTTGGGAATATACTTTTTTTGGGAACACACTTTTTTTGGGAACAATCTTTTTTTGGGAACACACTTTTGGGAACATACTTTTGGGAACACAATTTTTGGGAACACACTTTTGGGAAGACACTTTTTTGGGAACAAACCTCTGGGAACACACTTTTTTTGGGAACACAGTTTTTGGAACACAGTTTTGGGAACACAGTTTTGGGAACACACATTTTTGGGTAACACACTTTTGGGAACACACATTTGGGAACACACTTTTTTGGGAACAAACTTTTGGGAACATACTTTTGGGAACACACTTTTTTGGGAACTCACATTTGGGAACACACTTTTGGGAACAGACTTTTAGGAAAAACCTTTTGGAAACACACTTTTTTTGGGAACACACGTCTGGGAACACACTTTTTTTGGGAACACAGTTTTGGGAACACAGTTTTGGGAACACACTTTTGTGAACACACATTTGGGAACACACTTTTTTGGGGTATACAGTGTTAGGAACACATTTTTGGGAACACACTTTTTTGGGGTAACACACTTTTGGGAACACACGTTTTTTGGGAACAATCTTTTTTTGGGAACACACTTTTGGGAACATACTTTTGGGAACATAATTTTTGGGAACACACTTGTGGGAACACACTTTTGGGAACACACCTTTGGGAACACACTTTCTTTGGGAACACACTTTTGGGAATACACTTTTGGGAACACACTTTTGGGAACACACTTTTTTGGGAACAATCTTTTTTTGGGAACACACTTTTGGGAACATACTTTTGGGAACACAATTTTTGGGAACACACTTTTGGGAAGACACTTTTGGGAACACAACTTTGGGAACACGCTTTGTTTGGGAACACACTTTTGGGAACACACTTTTGGGAACACCCTTTTCGGAACACACCTTTTTGGGAACACACGTCTGGGAACACACTTTTTTTTGATATACAGTGTTAGGAACACATTTTTGGGAACACACCTTTTTGGGTAACACACTTTTGGGAACTCACTTTTTTTGGGAATATACTTTTTTTGGGAACACACTTTTTTTGGGAACAATCTTTTTTTGGGAACACACTTTTGGGAACATACTTTTGGGAACACAATTTTTGGGAACACACTTTTGGGAAGACACTTTTTTGGGAACAAACCTCTGGGAACACACTTTTTTTGGGAACACAGTTTTTGGAACACAGTTTTGGGAACACAGTTTTGGGAACACACATTTTTGGGTAACACACTTTTGGGAACACACATTTGGGAACACACTTTTTTGGGAACAAACTTTTGGGAACATACTTTTGGGAACACACTTTTTTGGGAACTCACATTTGGGAACACACTTTTGGGAACAGACTTTTAGGAAAAACCTTTTGGAAACACACTTTTTTTGGGAACACACGTCTGGGAACACACTTTTTTTGGGAACACAGTTTTGGGAACACAGTTTTGGGAACACACATTTTTGGGTAACACACTTTTGGGAACACACATTTGGGAACACACTTTTTTGGGAACAAACTTTTGGGAACATACTTTTGGGAAACACTTTTTTGGGAACTCACATTTGGGAACACACTTTTGGGAACACACTTTTAGGAAAACCCTTTTGGAAACACACTGTTTTTGGGAACACATTTTTTTTGGGGACACACTTTTATTGGGAACACACTTTTGGGAAGACACTTTTTTCGGAACACACTTTTTTGGGAACACACATTTTTTGTGAACGCATTTTTGGGAACACACTTTTTTTGGGAACACACTTTTGGGAACACAATTTTTGGGGAACACAGTTTTTGGAACACAGTTTTGGGAACACACATTTTTGGGTAACATACTTTTGGGAAGACACTTTTGGGAACACACTTTTGGGAACACACTTTTTTGGGAATACACGTTTGGAACACACTTTTTTTGGGAACACAGTTTTGGGAAAACATTTTTTTGGGTAACATACTTTTGGGAACACCCTTTTGGGACCACACTTTTGGGAACACACTTTTTTTGGGGACACTCTTTTTTTGGGAGAGCACTGATGGGAACACACTTTTTTGGGAACACACATTTTTGGGGAACGCACTTTTGGGAACACACTTTTGGGAACACACGTTTGGGAACACACTTTTTTGGGAATACACGATTGGAACACACTTTTTTTGGGAACACAGTTTTGGGAACACACATTTTTGGGTAACACAGTGTTGGGAACACACTTTTGGGAACACACTTTTGGGAACACACTTTTTTGGGAAGACAATTTTTTTGGGAAAACACTTTTGGGAACACACTTTTTTGGGAACACACGTTTGGGAACTCATTTTTGGGAACACAGTTTTGGGAACAGACTTTTAGGAAGAACCTTTTGGAAACACACTTTTTTTGGGAACACATTTTTTTTGGGGACACACTTTTATTGGGAACACACTTTTGGGAAGACACTTTTTTTGGAAGACACTTTTTTGTGAACACACATTTTTTGTGAACGCACTTTTGGGAACACACTTTTTTTGGGAACACACTTTTGGGAACACAATTTTTGGGGAACACACTTTTGGGAACACGCTTTTTTTTGGAATATATATTTTTGGGAACACACATTTGGGAACACACTTTTTTTGGGAACAAACTTTACTTGGGAACACACTTTTTTTGGCAACACACGTTTGGGAACACACTTTTTTGGGGTTTACAGTTTTAGGAACACAGTTTTGGGAACACACTTTTTTGGGTAACACACTTTTGGCAAGACACTTTTGGGAACACTCTTTTTTGTGGAACAAACTTTTGGGAACACATTTTTTGGGAATATACTTTTTTTGGGAACACTTTTTTTGGGAACAATATTTTTTTGGGAACACACTTTTGGGTACATACTTTTGGGGAACACAGTTTTGGGAACACAGTTTTGGGAACACACATTTTTGGGTAACACACTTTTAGGAACACACATTTGGGAACACACTTTTTTGGGAACAAACTTTTGGGAACATACTTTTGGGAACACACTTTTTTGGGAACTCACATTTGGGAACACACTTTTGGGAACAGACTTTTAGGAAAAACCTTTTGGGAACACACTTTTTTTGGGAACACATATTTTTGGGGACACACTTGTATTGGGAACACACTTTTGGGAAGACAATTTTTTTGGAAGACACTTTTTTGGGAACACACATTTTTTGTGAACGCACTTTTGGGAACACACTTTTTTTGGGAACACACTTTTGGGAACATACTTTTGGGAAGACCCTTTTGGGAACACACTTTTTTGGGAACGCACTTTTGGAAACACACTTTTGGGAACACTTTTTTGGGAACACCCGTTTGGGAACACACTTTTTTTGGGTATACAGTGTTAGGAACACATTTTTGGGAACACGCTTTTTTGGGTAACACACTTTTGGTAACATACTTTTGGGAACACACTTTTGGGAACACTCTTTTTTGTGGAAAAAACTTTTGGGAACACACTTTTGGGAACACACCTTTGGTAACACACTTTGTTTGGGAACACACTTTTGGGAACACACTTTTGGGAACACCCTTTTGGGAACACACTTTTTTGGGAACACACGTCTGGGAACACAATTTTTGGGAACACAGTTTTGGGAACACAGTTTTGGGAACACACATTTTAGGGTAACACACTTTTGGGAACACTCAAACTTTTGGGAACATACTTTTGGGAACACACTTTTTTGGGAACTCACATTTGGGAACACATTTTTGGGAACACACTTTTTTTGGGAACAATCTTTTTTTGGGAACAATCTTTATTTGGGAACACACTTTTGGGAACATACTTTTGGGAACACAATTTTTGGGAACACACTTTTGGGAACACACTTTTGGGAACACACCTTTGGGAACACACTTTGTTTGGGAACACACTTTTGGGAACACACTTTTGGGAACACACCTTTGGGAACACACTTTGTTTGGGAACACACTTTTGGGAACACACTTTTGGGAACATACTTTTGGGAAGACCCTTTTGGGAACACACTTTTTTGGGAACACACGTTTGGGAACACACTTTTTTGGGAACTCACATTTGGGAACACACTTTTGGGAACAGACTTTTAGGAAAAACCTTTTGGAAACACACTTTTTTAGGGAACACATTTTTTTTGGGGACACACTTTTATTGGGAACACACTTTTGGAAAGACACTTTTTTTGGAACACACTTTTTTGGGAACACACATTTTTTGTGAACGCACTTTTGGGAGCACACTTTTTTTGGGAACACACTTTTGGGAACACAATTTTTGGGGAACACAGTTTTTGGAACACAGTTTTGGGAACACACATTTTTGGGTAACATACTTTTGGGAACACAGTTTTGGGAACACAGTTTTGGGATCACACTGTTTTTGGGAATACACATTTTTGGGGAACGCACTTTTGGGAACACACTTTTGGGAACACACGTTTGGGAACACACTTTTTTGGGAATACACGTTTGGAACACACTTTTTTTGGGAACACAGTTTTGGGAACACACTTTTTTGGGTAACACAGTTTTGGGAACACACTTTTCGGAACACACTTTTGGGAACACACTTTTTTGGGAACACAATTTTTTTGGGAAAACACTTTTGGGAACACACTTTTTTGGGAACACACGTTTGGGAACTCATTTTTGGGAACACAGTTTTGGGAACACAGTTTTGGGAACACACATTTTTGGGTAACACACTTTTTTGGGAACAAACTTTTGGGAACATACTTTTGGGAAAACACTTTTTTGGGAACTCACATTTGGGAACACACTTTTGGGAACAGACTTTTAGGAAGAACCTTTTGGAAACACTTTTTTTGGGAACACATTTTTTTTGGGGACACACTTTTATTGGGAACACACTTTTGGGAAGACACTTTTTTTGGAACACACTTTTTTGTGAACACACATTTTTTGTGAACGCACGTTTGGGAACACAATTTTTGGGGAACACACTTTTCGGAACACACTTTTTTTTGGAATATACTTTTTTTGGGAACACACATTTGGGAACACACTTTTTTTGGGAACAAACTTTACTTGGGAACACACTTTTTTTGGGAACACACTTTTGGGAACATACTTTTGGGAAGACCCTTTTGGGAACACACTTTTTTGGGAACACACGTTTGGGAACACACTTTTTCGGGGTTTACAGTTTTAGGAACACAGTTATGGGAACACACTTTTTTGGGCAACACACTTTTGGCAAGACACTTTTGGGAACACTCTTTTTTGTGGAACAAACTTTTGGGAACACATTTTTTGGGAATATACTTTTTTTGGGAACACTTTTTTTGGGAACAATATTTTTTTGGGAACACACTTTTGGGTACATACTTTTGGGGAACACAGTTTTGGGAACACAGTTTTGGGAACAAACATTTTTGGGTAACACACTTTTAGGAACACACATTTGGGAACACACTTTTTTGGGAACACACTTTTGGGAACAGACTTTTAGGAAAAACCTTTTGGAAACACACTTTTTTTTGGAATAAATTTTTTTGGGAACACACTTTTTTTGGAACAAACTTTATTTGGGAACACACTTTTTTTGGGAACACACTTTTGGGAACTTACTTTTGGGAAGACCCTTTTGGGAACACATTTTTTAGGAAACGCACTTTTGGAAACACACTTTTGGGAACAAACTTTTTTGGGAACACCCGTTTGGGAACACACTTTTTTTGGGTATACAGTGTTAGGAACACATTTTTGGGAGCACGCTTTTTTGGGTAACACACTTTTGGTAACACACTTTTGGGAACACACTTTTGGGAACACTCTTTTTTGTGGAACAAACTTTTGGGAACACACTTTTGGGAACACACTTTTGGGAAGACCCTTTTGGGAACACACTTTTTTGGGAACACACGTCTGGGAACACAATTTTTGGGAACAAACTTTTGGGAACACACTTTTGGGAACACACTTTTGGGAAGACCCTTTTGGGAACACACTTTTTTGGGAACACACGTCTGGGAAAACTCTTTTTTTGGGTATAGTGTTAGGAACTCATTTTTGGGAACACACTTTTTTGGGTAACACACTTTTGGGAACTCACTTTTTTTGGGAATATACTTTTTTTGGGAACACACTTTGTTTGGGAACAATCTTTTTTTGGGAACACACTTTTGGGAACATACTTTTGGGAACACAATTTTTGGGAACACACTTTTGGGAACACACTTTTGGGAACACACCTTTGGGAAGACTTTGTTTGGGAACACACTTTTGGGAAGCCACTTTTGGGAACACCCTTTTGGGAACACACTTTTTTGGGAACACACCTCTGGGAACACACTTTTTTTGGGAACACAGTTTTTGGAACACAGTTTTGGGAACACACATTTTTGGGTAACACACTTTTGCGAACACACTTTTGGGAACACACTTTTTTGGGAATATACGTTTGGAACACACTTTTTTTGGGAACACAGTTTTGGGAAGACATTTTTTTGGGTAACACACTTTTGGGAACACACTTTTGGGAACACACTTTTGGGAACACACTTTTTTGGGAATACACGTTTGGAACACACTTGTTTTGGGAACACACTTTTGGGAGCACCCTTTTGGGAACACGCTTTTTTTGGGAACAATTTTTTGTGAACACACTTTTGGGAACACACTTTTTTGGGAACACAATTTTTTTGGGAACACACTTTTGGGAACACACTTTTTTGGGAACACACGTTTGGGAACACACTTTTTTGGGAACAGACTTTTAGGAAAAACCTTTTGGAACACACTTTTTTGGGAACACACATTTTTTGTGAACGCACTTTTGGGAACACACTTTTTTTGGGAACACACTTTTGGGAACACAATTTTTGGGGAACACACTTTTTTTTTAAAATATACATTTTTTGGGAACACACATTTGGGAACACACTTTTTTTGGGAACAAACTTTATTTGGGAACATACTTTTTTTGGGAACACACTTTTGGGAACATACTTTTGGGAAGACCCTTTTGGGAACACACTTTTTTGGGAACACACGTTTGGGAACACACTTTTTTGGGAACTCACATTTGGGAACACACTTTTGGGAACAGACTTTTAGGAAAAACCTTTTGGAAACACACTTTTTTTGGGAACACATTTTTTTTGGGGACACACTTTTATTGGGAACACACTTTTGGGAAGACACTTTTTTTGGAACACACTTTTTTGGGAACACACATTTTTTGTGAACGCACTTTTGGGAACACACTTTTTTTGGGAACACACTTTTGGGAACACAATTTTTGGGGAACACAGTTTTTGGAACACAGTTTTGGGAACACACATTTTTGGGTAACATACTTTTGGGAACACACTTTTGGGAACACACTTTTGGGAACACACTTTTGGGAACACACTTTTTTGGGTAACACACTTTTGGGAACACACTTTTGGGAACACACTTTTTTGGGAATATACGTTTGGAACACACTTTTTTTGGGAACACAGTTTTGGGAACACATTTTTTGGGGTAACACACTTTTGGGAACACACTTTTGGGAACACACTTTTGGGATCACACTTTTTTTGGGAACACACTTTTTTTGGGAGCGCACTGACGGGAACACACTTTTTTGGGAACACACATTTTTGGGGAACACAGTTTTGGGAACACACTTTTGGGAACACACTTTTGGGAACACACTTTTTTGGGTAACACACTTTTGGGAACACACTTTTGGGAACACACGTTTTTGGGAATATACGTTTGGAACACACTTTTTTTGGGAACACAGTTTTGGGAACACATTTTTTGGGGTAACACACTTTTGGGAACACACTTTTGGGAACACACTTTTGGGATCACACTTTTTTTGGGAACACACTTTTTTTGGGAGCGCACTGATGGGAACACACTTTTTTGGGAACACACATTTTTGGGGAACACAGTTTTGGGAACACACTTTTGGGAACACACTTTTTTGGGAATACACGTTTGGAACACACTTGTTTTGGGAACACACTTTTGGGAGCACCCTTTTGGGAACACGCTTTTTTTGGGAACAATTTTTTGTGAACACACTTTTGGGAACACACTTTTTTGGGAACACAGTTTTTTGGGAACACACTTTTGGGAACACACTTTTTTCGGAACACACGTTTGGGAACTCATTTTTGGGAACACAGTTTTGGGAAGACAGTTTTCTGAACACACATTTTTGGGTAACACACTTAAGGGAACACACATTTGGGAACACACTTTTTGGGAACAAACTTTTGGGAACATACTTTTGGGAACACACTTTTTTGGGAACAGACTTTTAGGAAAAACCTTTTGGAAACACACTTTTTTGGGAACACACATTTTTTGTGAACGCACTTTTGGGAACACACTTTTTTTGGGAACACACTTTTGGGAACACAATTTTTGGGGAACACACCTTTGGGAACACACTTTTTTTTTTGAATATACATTTTTTGGGAACACACATTTGGGAACACACTTTTTTTGGGAACAAACTTTATTTGGGAACATACTTTTTTTGGGAACACACTTTTGGGAACATACTTTTGGGAAGACCCTTTTGGGAACACACTTTTTTGGGAACACACGTTTGGGAACACACTTTTTTGGGAACTCACATTTGGGAACACACTTTTGGGAACAGACTTTTAGGAAAAACCTTTTGGAAACACACTTTTTTTGGGAACACATTTTTTTTGGGGACACACTTTTATTGGGAACACACTTTTGGGAAGACACTTTTTTTGGAACACACTTTTTTGGGAACACACATTTTTTGTGAACGCACTTTTGGGAACACACTTTTTTTGGGAACACACTTTTGGGAACACAATTTTTGGGGAACACAGTTTTTGGAACACAGTTTTGGGAACACACATTTTTGGGTAACATACTTTTGGGAACACACTTTTGGGAACACACTTTTGGGAACACACTTTTGGGAACACACTTTTTTGGGTAACACACTTTTGGGAACACACTTTTGGGAACACACTTTTTTGGGAATATACGTTTGGAACACACTTTTTTTGGGAACACAGTTTTGGGAACACATTTTTTGGGGTAACACACTTTTGGGAACACACTTTTGGGAACACACTTTTGGGATCACACTTTTTTTGGGAACACACTTTTTTTGGGAGCGCACTGATGGGAACACACTTTTTTGGGAACACACATTTTTGGGGAACACAGTTTTGGGAACAGACTTTTGGGAACACACTTTTGGGAACACACTTTTTTGGGTAACACACTTTTGGGAACACACTTTTGGGAACACACTTTTTTGGGAATATACGTTTGGAACACACTTTTTTTGGGAACACAGTTTTGGGAACACATTTTTTGAGGTAACAAACTTTTGGGAACACACTTTTGGGAACACACTTTTGGGATCACACTTTTTTTGGGAACACACTTTTTTTGGGAGCGCACTGATGGGAACACACTTTTTTGGGAACACACATTTTTGGGGAACACAGTTGTGGCAACACACTTTTGGGAACACACTTTTTTGGGAATACACGTTTGGAACACACTTGTTTTGGGAACACACTTTTGGGAGCACCCTTTTGGGAACACGCTTTTTTTGGGAACAATTTTTTGTGAACACACTTTTGGGAACACACTTTTTTGGGAACACAATTTTTTGGGAACACACTTTTGGGAACACACTTTTTTCGGAACACACGTTTGGGAACTCATTTTTGGGAACACAGTTTTGGGAAGACAGTTTTCTGAACACACATTTTTGGGTAACACACTTAAGGGAACACACATTTGGGAACACACTTTTTGGGAACAAACTTTTGGGAACATACTTTTGGGAACACACTTTTTTGGGAACAGACTTTTAGGAAAAACCTTTTGGAAACACACTTTTTTGGGAACACACATTTTTTGTGAACGCACTTTTGGGAACACACTTTTTTTGGGAACACACTTTTGGGAACACAATTTTTGGGGAACACACCTTTGGGAACACACTTTTTTTTTGAATATACATTTTTTGGGAACACACATTTGGGAACACACTTTTTTTGGGAACAAACTTTATTTGGGAACATACTTTTTTTGGGAACACACTTTTGGGAACATACTTTTGGGAAGACCCTTTTGGGAACACACTTTTTTGGGAACACACGTTTGGGAACACACTTTTTTGGGAACTCACATTTGGGAACACACTTTTGGGAACAGACTTTTAGGAAAAACCTTTTGGAAACACACTTTTTTTGGGAACACATTTTTTTTGGGGACACACTTTTATTGGGAACACACTTTTGGGAAGACACTTTTTTTGGAACACACTTTTTTGGGAACACACATTTTTTGTGAACGCACTTTTGGGAACACAATTTTTGGGGAACACAGATTTTGGAACACAGTTTTGGGAACACACATTTTTGGGTAACATACTTTTGGGAACACACTTTTGGGAACACACTTTTGGGAACACACTTTTTTGGGAATACACGTTTGGAACACACTTTTTTTATGTACACAGTTTTGGGAACACATTTTTTTGGGTAACACACTTTTGGGAACACACTTTTGGGAGCATACTTTTGGGAACACACTTTTTTTGGGAACACTCTTTTTTTGGGAGCGCACTGATGGGAACACACTTTTTTGGGAACACACATTTTTGGGGAACGCACTTTTGGGAACACACTTTTGGGAATATACGTTTGGGAACACACTTTTTTGGGAATACATGTTTGGAACACACTTTTTTTGGGAACACAGTTTTGGGAACACACTTTTTTGGGTAACACAGTTTTGGGAACACACTTTTGGGAACACACTTTTGGTAACACACTTTTTTGGGAACACACTTTTTTGGGAACACACGTTTGGGAACTCATTTTTGGGAACACAGTTTTGGGAACACAGTTTTGGGAACACACATTTTTGGGTAACACACTTTTTTGGGAACAAACGTTTGGGAACATACCTTTGGGAAAACACCTTTTTGGGAACTCACATTTGGGAACACACTTTTGGGAACAGACTTTTAGGAAGAACCTTTTGGAAACACACTTTTTTTGGGAACACATTTTTTTTGGGGACACACTTTTATTGGGAACACACTTTTGGGAAGACACTTTTTTTGGAACACACTTTTTTGTGAACACACATTTTTTGTGAATGCACTTTTGGGAACACACTTTTTTTGGGAACACACTTTTGGGAACATACTTTTGGGAAGACCCTTTTGGGAACACACTTTTTTGGGAACACACGTTTGGGAACACACTTTTTTGGGGTTTACAGTTTTAGGAACACAGTTTTGGGAACACACTTTTTTGGGTAACACACTTTTGGCAACACACTTTTGGGAACACTCTTTTTTGTGGAACAAACTTTTGGAAGACACTTTTTTGGGAACACACATTTTTTGTGAACGCACTTTTGGGAACACACTTTTTTTGGGAACACACTTTTGGGAACACAATTTTTGGGGAACACACTTTCGGGAATACACTTTTTTTTGGAATATATTTTTTTGGGAACACACTTTTTTTGGAACAAACTTTATTTGGGAACACACTTTTTTTGGGAACACACTTTTGGGAACATACTTTTGGGAAGACCCTTTTGGGAACACACTTTTTTGGGAACGCACTTTTGGAAACACACTTTTGGGAAAACACTTTTTTCGGAACACACGTTTGGGAACTCATTTTTGGGAACACAGTTTTGGGAAGACAGTTTTCTGAACACACATTTTTGGGTAACACACTTAAGGGAACACACATTTGGGAACACACTTTTTGGGAACAAACTTTTGGGAACATACTTTTGGGAACACACTTTTTTGGGAACAGACTTTTAGGAAAAACCTTTTGGAAACACACTTTTTTGGGAACACACATTTTTTGTGAACGCACTTTTGGGAACACACTTTTTTTGGGAACACACTTTTGGGAACACAATTTTTGGGGAACACACCTTTGGGAACACACTTTTTTTTTTGAATATACATTTTTTGGGAACACACATTTGGGAACACACTTTTTTTGGGAACAAACTTTATTTGGGAACATACTTTTTTTGGGAACACACTTTTGGGAACATACTTTTGGGAAGACCCTTTTGGGAACACACTTTTTTGGGAACACACGTTTGGGAACACACTTTTTTGGGAACTCACATTTGGGAACACACTTTTGGGAACAGACTTTTAGGAAAAACCTTTTGGGAACACATTTTTTTTGGGGACACACTTTTATTGGGAACACACTTTTGGGAAGACACTTTTTTTGGAACACACTTTTTTGGGAACACACATTTTTTGTGAACGCACTTTTGGGAACACACTTTTTTTGGGAACACACTTTTGGGAACACAATTTTTGGGGAACACAGATTTTGGAACACAGTTTTGGGAACACACATTTTTGGGTAACATACTTTTGGGAACACACTTTTGGGAACACACTTTTGGGAACACATTTTTTTTGGGGACACACTTTTATTGGGAACACACTTTTGGGAAGACACTTTTTTTGGAACACACTTTTTTGTGAACACACATTTTTTGTGAATGCACTTTTGGGAACACACTTTTTTGGGAACTCACATTTGGGAACACACTTTTGGGAACAGACTTTTAGGAAGAACCTTTTGGAAACACACTTTTTTTGGGAACACATTTTTTTTGGGGACACACTTTTATTGGGAACACTCTTTTGGGAAGACACTTTTTTTGGAACACACTTTTTTGTGAACACACATTTTTTGTGAATGCACTTTTGGGAACACACTTTTTTTGGGAACACACTTTTGGGAACATACTTTTGGGAAGACCCTTTTGGGAACACACTTTTTTGGGAACACACGTTTGGGAACACACTTTTTTGGGGTTTACAGTTTTAGGAACACAGTTTTGGGAACACACTTTTTTGGGTAACACACTTTTGGCAACACACTTTTGGGAACACTCTTTTTTGTGGAACAAACTTTTGGAAGACACTTTTTTGGGAACACACATTTTTTGGGAACGCACTTTTGGGAACACACTTTTTTTGGGAACACACTTTTGGGAACACAATTTTTGGGGAACACACTTTCGGAAATACACTTTTTTTTGGAATATATTTTTTTGGGAACACACTTTTTTTGGAACAAACTTTATTTGGGAACACACTTTTTTTGGGAACACACTTTTGGGAACATACTTTTGGGAAGACCCTTTTGGGAACACACTTTTTTGGGAACGCACTTTTGGAAACACACTTTTGGGAAAACACTTTTTTGGGAACACCCGTTTGGGAACACACTTTTTTTGGGTATACAGTGTTAGGAACACATTTTTGGGAACACGCTTTTTTGGGTAACACACTTTTGGTAACACACTTTTGGGAACACACTTTTGGGAACACTCTTTTTTGTGGAACAAACTTTTGGGAACACACTTTTGGGAACACACCTTTGGTAACACACTTTGTTTGGGAACACACATTTGGGAACACACTTTTGGGATCACCCTTTTGGGAACACACTTTTTTGGGAACACAATTTTTGGGAACACAGTTTTGGGAACACAGTTTTGGGAACACACATTTTTGGGTAACACACTTTTGGGAACACTCTTTTTTGGGAACAAACTTTTGGGAACATACTTTTGGGAACACACTTTTTTGGGAACTCACATTTGGGAACACATTTTTGGGAACACACTTTTTTTGGGAACAATCTTTTTTTGGGAACAATCTTTATTTGGGAACACCCTTTTGGGAACATACTTTTGGGAACACAATTTTTGGGAACACACTTTTGGGAACACACTTTTGGGAACACACCTTTGGGAACACACTTTGTTTGGGAACACACTTTTGGGAACACACTTTTGGGAACACCCTTTTGGGAACTCGCTTTTTTGGGAACACACGTCTGGGAAAACTCTTTTTTTGGGTATACAGTGTTAGGAACACATTTTTGGGAACACACTTTTTTGGGTAACACACTTTTGGGAACTCACTTTTTTTGGGAATATACTTTTTTTGGGAACACACTTTGTTTGGGAACAATCTTTTTTTGGGAACACACTTTTGGGAACATACTTTTGGGAACACAATTTTTGGGAACACACTTTTGGGAACACACTTTTGGGAACACACCTTTGGGAACACTTTGTTTGGGAACACACTTTTGGGAACACACTTTTGGGAACACCCTTTTGGGAACACACTTTTTTGGGAACACACATCTGGGAACACACTTTTTTTGGGAACACAGTTTTTGGAACACAGTTTTGGGAACACACATTTTTGGGTAACACACTTTTGGGAACACACTTTTGGGAACACACTTTTTTGGGAATATACGTTTGGAACACACTTTTTTTGGGAACACAGTTTTGGGAAGACATTTTTTTGGGTAACACACTTTTGGGAACACACTTTTAGGAACACACTTTTGGGAACACACTTTTGGGAACACACTTTTTTGGGAATACACGTTTGGAACACACTTTTTTTGGGAACACACTTTTGGGAGCACCCTTTGGGGAACACGCTTTTTTTGGGAACACACGGTTGGGAACTCATTTTTGGGAACACAATTTTGGGAACACATATTTTTGGGTAACACACTTAAGGGAACACACATTTGGGAACACACTTTTTGGGAACAAACTTTTGGGAACATCATTTTGGGAACACACTTTTTTGGGAACTCACATTTGGGAACACACTTTTGGGAACAGACTTTTAGGAAAAACCTTTTGGAAACACAGTTTTTTGGGAACACACATTTTTTGTGAACGCACTTTTGGGAACACACTTTTTTTGGGAACACACTTTTGGGAACACAATTTTTGGGGAACACACCTTTGGGAACACACTTTTTTTTGAATATACATTTTTTGGGAACACACATTTGGGAACACACTTTTTTTGGGAACAAACTTTATTTGGGAACACACTTTTTTTGGGAACACACTTTTGGGAACATACTTTTGGGAAGACCATTTTGGGAACACACTTTTTTGGGAACACACGTTTGGGAACACACTTTTTTGGGGTTTACAGTTTTAGGAACACAGTTTTGGGAACACATTTTTTTGGGTAACACACTTTTGGGAACACACTTTTGGGAACACTCTTATTTGTGGAACAAACTTTTGGGAACACACATTTTTTGGGAATATACTTTTTTTGGGAACACAATTTTTGGGAACAATTTTTTTTTGGGAACACACTTTTGGGTACATACTTTTGGGGAACACAGTTTTGGGAACACACATTTTTGGGTAACACACTTTTGGGAACACACTTTTTTGGGAACAAACTTTTGGAAACACACTTTTTTTGGGAACACATTTTTTTTGGGGACACACTTGTATTGGGAACACACTTTTGGGAAGACACTTTTTTTGGAACACACTTTTTTGGGAACACCCATTTTTTGTGAACGCACTTTTGGGAACACACTTTTGGGAACACAATTTTTGGGAACACACTTTTGGTAACACTCTTTCAATCGTAAGTTCACCCGAAATAATGTAAAGCTTAACATTTGGGTCCCAAAAATGCGTCAACTTAAATCTCTCTCACGTTCTCTCTCTCTCTCTCTTTCTTATTTCCTAACATAATTTTAACTCTCTTTCAATCGTAAGTTGACCCGAAATTATGTAAAGCTTAACATTTGGGTCCCAAAATGCGTCAACTCGTAAATCTCTCTCTTTCTCTCTCTCTTTCTCTCTTTCTCTCTCTCTCTCACTCTCTAAATCGTCAGTTCTACCGAAATAATGTAAAGATTAAGATTTGGACCCCAAAATGCGTAAACTCTTATATCTCTCTTTCTTTCTCTCTCTCTTTCTCTCTTTCTCTCTGTTTCACTCTTTAAATCGTAAGTTCACCCGAAATAATGTAAAGCTTAACACTTGGGCCCCAAAATGCGTCAACTCTTAAATCTCTCTCTCTTTCTCTCTCTCTTTCTCTCTTTCGCTCTCTGTCACTCTTTCAATCGTAAGTTCGCCCGAAATAATGTAAAGCTTAACATTTGGCCCCAAAATGCGTAAACTCTTAAATCTCTCTCTCTTTTTCTCTCTTTCTCTCTCTCTCACTCTTTAAATCGTAAGTTCACCCGAAATAATGTAAAGCTTAACATTTGGAGCCCAAAATGCGTCAACTCGTAAATCTCTCTCTTTCTCTCTCTCTTTCTCTCTTTCTCTCTCTCTCTCACTCTCTAAATCGTAAGTTCTACCGAAATAATGAAAAGCTTAAGATTTGGACCCCAAAATGCGTAAACTCTTATATCTCTCTTTCTTTCTCTCTCTCTTTCTCTCTTTCTCTCTGTTTCACTCTTTAAATCGTAAGTTCACCCGAAATAATGTAAAGCTTAACACTTGGGCCCCAAAATGCGTCAACTCTTAAATCTCTCTCTCTTTCTCTCCCTCTTTCTCTCATTCTCTCTCTCTCGCTCTTTACATCGTAAGTTCGCCCTAAATAATGTAAAGCTTAACACTTGGGCCCCCAAATGCGTCACTCTTAAATCTCTCTCTCTTTTTCTTTCTTTCTCTCTCTCTCTCTCACTCTTTAAATCGTAAGTTCACCCGAAATAATGTAAAGCTTAACATTTGGAGCCCAAAATGCGTCAACTCGTAAATCTCTCTCTTTCTCTCTCTCTTTCTCTCTTTCTCTCTCTCTCACTCTCTAAATCGTAAGTTCTACCGAAATAATGAAAAGCTTAAGATTTGGACCCCAAAATGCGTAAACTCTTATATCTCTCTTTCTTTCTCTCTCTCTTTCTCTCTTTCTCTCTGTTTCACTCTTTAAATCGTAAGTTCACCCGAAATAATGTAAAGCTTAACACTTGGGCCCCAAAATGCGTCAACTCTTAAATCTCTCTCTCTTTCTCTCTCTCTTTCTCTCATTCTCTCTCTCTCGCTCTTTACATCGTAAGTTCGCCCTAAATAATGTAAAGCTTAACACGTTGGGCCCCCAAATGCGTCACTCTTAAATCTCTCTCTCTTTTTCTTTCTTTCTCTCTCTCTCTCTCACTCTTTAAATCGTAAGTTCACCCGAAATAATTTAAAGCTTAACATTTGGAGCCCAAAATGCGTCAACTCGTAAATCTCTCTCTTTCTCTCTCTCTTTCTCTCTTTCTCTCTCTCTCACTCTTTAAATCGTAAGTTCACCCGAAATAATGTAAAGCTTAACATTTTGACCCCAAAATGCGTAAACTCTTAAATCTATCTCTCTTTCTCTCTCTCTTTCTCTCTCTCTCTCACTCTTTCAATCGTAAGTTCACCCGAAACAATGTAAAGCTTAACATTTGGGTCCCAAAATGCGTCAACTCATAAATCTCTCTCTGTCTCTCTCTCTTTCTCTGTTTCTCTCTCTCTCACTCTTTAATTCGTAAGTTCACCCGAAATAATGTAAAGCTTAACACTTGGGACCCAACATGCGTCAACTCTTAAATCTCTCTCTCTGTCTCTCTTTCTTTCTCTCTCTCTCACTGTTTAAATCGTAAGTTCTCCCGAAATAATGTAAAGCTTAACACTTGGGCCCCAAAATGCGTCAACTATTAAATCTCTCACTCTTTCTCTAGCTCTTTCTCTCATTCTCTCTCTCTCTCTCTCACTCTTTACATCGTAAGTTCGCCCTAAATAACGTAAAGCCCCAAAATGCGTCACTCTTAAATCTCTCTCTCTTTTTCTTTCTTTCTCTCTCTCTCTCTCTCACTCTTTAAATCGTAAGTTCACCCGAAATAATGTAAAGCTTAACATTTGGACCCCAAAATGCGTAAAATCTTAAATCTATCTCTCTTTCTCTCTCTCTTTCTCTCTTTCTCTCTCTCTCTCACTCTTTCAATCGTAAGTTCACCCGAAACAATGTAAGGCTTGACATTTGGGTCCCAAAATGCGTCAACTCATAAATCTCTCTCTTTCTCTCTCTCTTTCTCTCTTTCTCTCTCTCTCACTCTTTAAATCGTAATTGCACCTGAAATAATGTAAAGCTTAACATTTGGGCCCCAAAATGTGTCAACTCTTAAATCTCTCTCTCTGTCTCTCTCCCTTTCTCTGTTTCTCTCTCTCTCACTCTTTAATTCGTAAGTTCACCCGAAATAATGTAAAGCTTAACACTTGGGACCCAAAATGCGTCAACTCTTAAATCTCTCTCTCTGTCTCTCTTTCTTTCTCTCTCTCTCACTGTTTAAATCGTAAGTTCGCCCGAAATAATGTAAAGCTTAACACTTGGGCCCCAAAATGCGTCAACTCTTCAATCTCTCTCTCTTTCTCGCTCTTTTTCTCTCTTTCGCTCCCTGTCACTCTTTCAATCGTAAGTTCACCCGAAATAATGCAAAGCTTAACATTTGGACCCCAAAATGCGTCCACTCTTAAATCTCTCTCTCTGCCTCTCTTTCTTTCTCTCTCTCTCACTGTTTAAATCGTAAGTTCGCCCGAAATAATGTAAAGCTTAACACTTGGGCCCCAAAATGCGTCAACTATTAAATCTCTCTCTCTTTCTCTAGCTCTTTCTCTCATTCTCTCTCTCTCACTCTTTACATCGTAAGTTCGCCCTAAATAATGTAAAGCTTAACACTTGGGCCCCAAAATGCGTCAACTCTTCAATTTCTCTCTCTTTCTCTCTCTTTCTCTCTTTCGCTCTCTGTCACTCTTTCAATCGTAAGTTCGCCCGAAATAATGTAAAGCTTAACACTTGGGCCCCAAAATGCGTCAACTATTCAATCTCTCTCTCTTTCTCCAGCTCTTTCTCTCTTCCTATCTCTCTCACTCTTTAAATCGTAAGTTCACCCGAAATAATGTAAAGCTTAACATTTGGACCCCAAAATGCGTAAACTCTTAAATCTATGTCTCTTTCTCTCTCTCTTTCTCTCTTTCTCTCTCTCTCTCACACTCTTTCAATCGTAAGTTCACCGGAAACAATGTAAAGCTTAACATTTGGGTCCCAAAATGCGCCAACTCATAAACCTCTCTCTTTCTCTCTCTCTCTCTCTCTCTCTCTCTCTCACTCTTTAAATCGTAATTGCACCTGAAATAATGTAAAGCTTAACTCTCTCTTTTTTTTTTTTTTTTTTTTTTTTTTTTTTCAGTTCAATGGTTCTTTATTATCACGTGTACCAAGGTACAGTGGAATTCTTTTTTTGCACACAGATCAGTACGGTTATTGCTATCTGCAAGTACATTCACCGGTTAAATACATAATGCATAGAAACAGCCCACTGAGTCCGTATGCAATAGTCGCCAGGATTTGGCACCATTTCAAGGACCTTCCTGCAGCTGGCCATATAGGCCCGTTACAGCTGGCACCATGATGAGCTTGTCCCGCGAGCGCCTCTCTCTCTCTCTCTCTCTCTCTCTCTCTCTCTCTCTCTCTCTCTCTATCTCTCTATCTCTCTATCTCTCTATCTCTCAATCTTTGGGTCCCAAAAATGCTTCAACTTAAATCTCTCTCACGTTCTCTCTTTCTCTCTCTCTTTCTTATTTCCTAACACAATTTTAACTCTCTTTCAATCGTAAGTTGACCCGAAATTATGTAAAGCTTAACATTTGGGTCCCAAAATGCGTCAACTCGTAAATCTCTCTCTTTTTCTCTCTCTTTCTCTCTTTCTCTCTCTCTCTCTCTCATTATTTCGGGCGAACTTACGATTTAAAGAGTGAGAGAGAGAGAGAGAATGAGAGAAAGAGAGAGAGAACGAGAGAGAGATTTTATATTTGACGCATTTTGGTGCACAAGTGCTTTACATTATTTCGGGCGAACTTACGATTTAAAGAGTGAGAGAGAGAAAGAGAGAAAGAGAGAGAGAAAGAGAGATGCATATAATGGTTGACGCATTTTGGGTCCCAAATGTTACGATTTAAACAGTGAGAGTGAGAGAAAGAAAGAGAGAAAGAGAGAGATTTAAGAGCTGACGCATTTTGGGGCCCAAGTGTTAAGCTTTACATTATTTCGGGCGAAGTTACGATTTAAAGAGTGAGAGAAAGAGAAAGAGAGAAAGAGAGAGAGAAAAAGAGAGAGATTTAATAGTTGACGCATTTTGGGGCCCAAGTGTTAAGCTTTACATTATTTCGGGTGAACACGATTTAAATAGTGAGAGAGAGAAAATAGAGAAAGAGAGAGAGACAGAGAGAGATTTAAGATTTGACGCATTTTGGGGCCCAAATGTTAAGCTTTACATTATTTCGGGTCAACATAAGATTTAAAGAGTGAGAGAGAGAGAAAGAGAGAAAGAGAGAGACAGAGACAGAGATTTAAGAGTTGACGCATTTTGGGACCCAAATATTAAGCTTTACATAATTTCGGGTCAACTTACGATTGAAAGAGTTAAAATTGTGTTAGGAAATAAGAAAGAGAGAGAGAAAGAGAGAACGAGAGAGAGATTTAAGAGTTAACGCATTTTGGGACCCAAATGTTAAGCTTTACATAATTTCGGGTCAACTTACGATTTAAAGAGTGACAGGGAAAGAAAGAGAGAACGAGAGAGAGATTTAAGAGTTAACGCATTTTGGGACCCAAATGTTAAGCTTTACATTATTTCGGGTGAACTTACGATTTAAAGAGGGAGAGGGAGAGAACGAGAGAAAGAGAGAAAGAGAGAGAGAAAGAGAGATAGATTTAAGAGCACGCATTTTGGTGTCCAAATGTTAAGCTTTACATTATTTCGGGTGAACTTACGATTGAAAGAGTGACAGAGAGCGAAAGAGAGAAAGAGAGAGAGAAAGAGAGAGAGATTGAAGAGTTGACGCATTTTGGGGCCCAAGTGTTAAGCTTTACATTATTTAGGGCGAACTTACGATGTAAAGAGTGAGAGAGAGAGAATGAGAGAAAGAGCTAGAGAAAGAGAGAGAGATTTAATAGTTGACGCATTTTGGGGCCCAAGTGTTAAGCTTTACACTATTTCGGGCGAACTTACGATTTAAACAGTGAGAGATAGAGAAAGAAAGAGAGGCAGAGAGACGGAGAGGGAGATTTAAGAGTTGACACATTTTGGGGCCCAAATGTTAAGCTTTACATTATTTCGGGTGCAATTACGATTTAAAGAGTGAGAAAGAGAGAGAAAGAGAGAAAGAGAGAGGGAAAGAGAGAGATTTATGAGTTGACGCATTTTGGGGCCCAAGTGTTAAGCTTTACATTATTTCGGGCGAACTTACGATTTAAACAGTGAGAGAGAGAGAAAGAAAGAGAGACAGAGAGAGAGATTTAAGAGTTGACGCATTTTGCGTCCCAAGTGTTAAGCTTTACATTATTTCGGGAGAACTTACGATTTAGAGAGTGAGAGAGAGAGAAAGAGAGAAAGAGAGAGAGAAAGAGAGAGATTTACGAGTTGACGCATCTTGGGACCCAAATGTTGAGCTTTACATAATTTCGGCTCAACTTACGATTGAAAGAGAGTTAAAATTGTATTAGGAAAAGAGAGAGAGAGAGAGAGAGAGAGAGAGAGAGTAGCTGGGACATGTTGGCTGGTGTGGGTGAGTTGGGCTGAAGGGCCTGTTTCCACACTGCATCACTGTGACTAGTGTAGCTGGGACATGTTGGCTGGTGTGGGTGGGTTGGGCTGAAGGACCTGTTTCCACACTGCATCACTCTGACTGTGACTAGTGTAGCTGGGACATGTTGGCTGGTGTGGGTGGGTTGGGCTGAAGGGCCTGTTACCATGCTGTATCACTCTGTGACTAGTGTAGCTGGGACATATTGGCTGGTGTGGGTGAGTTGGGCTGAAGGGCCTGTTTCCACACTGCATCACTCTGTGCCTGTAACTAGTATAGCTGGGACATGTTGGCTTGTGTGGGTGAGTTGGGCCGAAGGGCCTTTGTCCATGCTGTATCACTCTGTGACTAGTGTAGCTGGGACATGTTGGCTGGTGTGGGTGAGTTGGGCTGAAGGGCCTGTTTCCACACTGCATCACGCTGTGACTGTGACTAGTGTAGCTGGGACATGTTGGCTGGTGTGGGTGAGTTGGTCTGAAGGGCCTGTTTCCATGCTGTATCACTCTGTGACTAGTGTAGCTGCGACATGTTGGCTGGTGTGGGCACGTTGGGCTGAAGGACTTGTTTCCACACTGTATCACTCTGTGACTGACTGTGACTAGTGTAGCTGGGACATGTTGGCTGGTGTGGGTGAGTTGGGCTGAAGGGCCTGTTTCCACACTGCATCACTCTGTGACTAGTGTAGCTGGGACATGTTGGCCGGTGTGGGTGAGTTGGGCTGAAGGACCTGTTTCCACGCTGTATCACTCTGTGACTAGTGTAGCTGGGACATGTTGGCCGGTGTGGGTGCGTTGGGCTGAAGGGCCTGTTTCCACGCTGTATCACTGTGACTAGTGTAGCTGGGACATGTTGGCTGGCGTGGGTGAGTTGGGCTGAAGGGCCTGTTTCCACACTGCATCACTCTGTGACTGTGACTAGTGTAGCTTGGACATGTTGGCTGGTGTGGGTGGGTTGGGCTGAAGGGCCTGTTTCCATGCTGTATCACTCTGTGACTAGTGTAGCTAGGACATGTTGGCTGGTGGGGGCACGATGGGCTGAAGGACCTGTTTCCACACTGCATCACTTTGTGACTAGTGTAGCTGGGAAATGTTGGTTGGTGTGGGTGGGTTGGGCTGAAGGGCCTGTTTCCATGCTGTATCACTCTGTGACTAGTGTAGCTGGGACATGTTGGCTGGTGTGGGTGGGTTGGGCTGAAGGGCCTGTTTCCACACTGCATCACACTATGACTAGTGTAGCTGGGACATGTTGGCTGGTGTGGGTGAGTTGGGTTGAAGGGCCTGTTTCCACACTGCATCACTCTGTGCCTGTGACTAGTGTAGCTGGGACATGTTGGCTGTTGTGGGTGAGTTGGGCTGAAGGGCCTGTTTCCACACTGTATCACTCTGTGCCTGTGACTAGTGTAGCTGCGACATGTTGGCTGGGGTGGGCATGTTGGGCTGAAGGGCCTGTTTCCACACTATCACTCTGTGACTAGTGTAGCTAGGACATGTTGGCTGGTATGGGTGAGTTGGGCTGACGGGCCTGTTTCCATGCTGTATCACTCTGTGACTAGTGTAGCTGGGACATGTTGGCTGGTGTGGGTGAGTTGGGCTGAAGGGCCTGTTTCCATGCTGTATCACTCTGTGACTAGTGTAGCTGGGACATGTTGGCTGGTGTGGGCACGTTGGGCTGAAGGACTTGTTTCCACACTGTATCACTCTGTGACTGACTGTGACTAGTGTAGCTGGGACATGTTGGCCGGTGTGGGTGAGTTGGGCTGAAGGGCCTGTTTCCACGCTGTATCACTCTGTGACTAGTGTAGCTGGGACATGTTGGCTGGCGTGGGTGAGTTGGGCTGAAGGGCCTGTTTCCACACTATCACTCTGTGACTGTGACTAGTGTAGCTGGGACATGTTGGCTGGTGTGGGTGAGTTGGGCTGAAGGGCCTATTTCCACACTATCACTCTGTGACTGTGACTAGTGTAGCTGGGACATGTTGGCTGGTGTGGGTGAGTTGGGCTGAAGGGCCTGTTTCCACACTATCACTCTGTGACTGTGACTAGTGTAGCTGGGACATGTTGGCTGGTGTGGGTGGGTTGGGCTGAAGGGCCTGTTTCCATGCTGTATCACTCTGTGACTAGTGTAGCTGGGAAATGTTGGTTGGTGTGGGTGGGTTGGGCTGAAGGGCCTGTTTCCATGCTGTATCTCTCTGTGACCAGTGTAGCTGGGACATGTTGGCTGGTGTGGGTGGGTTGGGCTGAAGGACCTGTTTCCACACTGCATCACTCTGACTATGACTAGTGTAGCTGGGACATGTTGGCTGGTGTGGGTGAGTTGGGCTGAAGGGCCTGTTTCCACACTGCATCACTGTGACTAGTGTAGCTGGGACATGTTAGCTGGTGTGGGTGGGTTGGGCTGAAGGGCCTGTTACCATGCTGTATCACTCTGTGACTAGTGTAGCTGGGACATATTGGCTGGTGTGGGTGAGTTGGGCTGAAGGGCCTGTTTCCACACTGCATCACTCTGTGCCTGTGACTAGTATAGCTGGGACATGTTGGCTTGTGTGGGTGAGTTGGGCCGAAGGGCCTGTGTCCATGCTGTATCACTCTGTGACTAGTGTAGCTGGGACATGTTGGCTGGTGTGGGTGAGTTGGGCTGAAGGGCCTGTTTCCACACTGCATCACTCTGTGCCTGTGATTAGTATAGCTGGGAAATGTTGGCTTGTGTGGGTGAGTTGGGCCGAAGGGCCTGTGTCCATGCTGTATCACTCTGTGACTAGTGTAGATGGGACATGTTGGCCGGTGTGGGCACATTGGGCTGAAGGACCTGTTTCCACACTGTATCACTCTGTGACTAGTGTAGCTGGGACATGTTGGCTGGTGTGGGTGAGTTGGGCTGAAGGGCCTGTTTCCACACTGCATCACTCTGAGACTGTGATTAGTGTAGCTGGGACATGTTGGCTGGTGTGGGTGAGTTGGGCTGAAGGACCTGTTTCCACACTGTATCACTCTGTGACTATGTGTAGCTGGGACATGTTGGCTGGTGTGGGTGAGTTGGGCTGAAGGGCCTGTTTCCATGCTGTATCACTCTGTGACTAGTGTAGCTGGGACATGTTGGCTGGTGTGGGTGAGTTGGGCTGAAGGGCCTGTTTCCATGCTGTATCATTCTGTGACTAGTGTAGCTGGGACATGATGGCTGGTGTGGGTGAGTTGGGCTGAAGGGCCTGTTTCCACACTGTATCACTCTGTGACTGTGACTCGTGTAGCTGGGACATGTTGGCTGGTGTGGGTGAGTTGGGCTGATGGGCCTTTTTCCATGCTGTATCACTCTGACTAGTGTAGCTGGGACATGTTGGCTGTTGTGGGTGAGATGGGCTGAATGGCCTGTTTCAACACTGCATCACTCTGTGACTAGTGTAGCTGGGACATGTTGGCTGGTGTGGGTGAGTTGGGCGGAAGGGCCTGTTTCCACACTGCATCACTCTGTGACTGATTAGTGTAGCTGGGACATGTTGGCTGGTGTGGGTGAGTTGGGCTGAAGGGCCTGTTTCCACACTGTATCACTCTGTGACTACTGTAGCTGGGACATGTTGGCTGGTCTGGGCACGTTGGGCTGAAGGGCCTGTTTCCACACTATCACTCTGTGACTGTGACTAGTATAGCTGGGACATGTTGGCTGGTGTGAGTGAGTTGGGCTGAAGGGCCTGTTTCCACACTGTATCACTCTGTTACTATGACTAGTGTAGCTGGGACATGTTGGCTGGTGTGGGTGGGTTGGGCTGAAGGTCCTGTTTCCATGCTGTATCACTCTGTGACTAGTGTAGCTGGGACATGTTGGCCGGTGTGGGTGAGTTGGGCTGAAGGGCCTGTTTCCGCACTGCATCACTCTGTGACTAGTGTAGCTGGGACATGTTGGCTGGTGTGGGTGTGTTGGGCTGAAGGGCCTGTTTCCACACTGCATCACTCTGTGACTAGTGTAGCTGGGACATGTTGGCTGGTGTGGGTGAGTTGGGCTGAAGGGCCTGTTTCCACACTGTATCACTCTGTGACTGTGACTAGTATAGCTGGGACATGTTGGCTGGTGTGGGTGAGTTGGGCTGCAGGGCCTGTTTCCGCACTGCATCACGCTGTGACTGTGACTAGTGTAGCAGGGACATGTAGGCTGTTGTGGGTGAGATGGGCTGAAGGGCCTGTTTCCATGCTGTATCACTCTGTGACTAGTGTAGCTGGGACATGTTGGCCGGTGTGGGTGAGTTGGGCTGAAGGGCCTGTTTCCGCACTGCATCACTCTGTGACTGATTAGTGTAGCTGGGACATGTTGGCTGGTGTGGGTGTGTTGGGCTGAAGGGCCTGTTTCCACACTGCATCACTCTGTGACTAGTGTAGTTGGGACATGTTGGCTGGTGTGGGTGTGTTGGGCTGAAGGGCCTGTTTCCACACTGTATCACTCTGTGACTGTGACTAGTGTAGCTGGGACATGTTGGCTGGTGTGGGTGAGTTGGGCTGAAGGGCCTGTTTCCACACTGTATCACTCTGTGACTGTGACTAGTATAGCTGGGACATGTTGGCTGGTGTGGGTGAGTTGGGCTGAAGGGCCTGTTTCCATGCTGTATCACTCTGTGACTAGTATAGCTGGGACATGTTGGCTGGTGTGGGTGAGTTGGGCTGAAGGACCTGTTTCCACACTGCATCACTCTGTGACTAGTGTAGCTGGGACATGTTGGCTGGTGTGGGTGGGTTGGGCTGAAGGACCTGTTTCCACACTGCATCACTCTGACTATGACTAGTGTAGCTGGGACATGTTGGCTTGTGTGGGTGAGTTGGGCCGAAGGGCCTGTGTCCATGCTGTATCACTCTGTGACTAGTGTAGCTGGGACATGTTGGCTGGTGTGGGTGAGTTGGGCTGAAGGGCCTGTTTCCACACTGTATCCCTCTGTGAATGTGACTAGTGTAGCTGGGACATGTTGGCTGGTGTGGGTGAGATGGGCTGAAGGGCCTGTTTCAACACTGCATCACTCTGTGACTAGTGCAGCTGGGACATATTGGCTGCTGTGGGTGAGTTGGGCTGAAGGGCCTGTTTCCACACTGCATCACTCTGTGCCTGTGACTAGTATAGCTGGGACATGTTGGCTTGTGTGGGTGAGTTGGGCCGAAGGGCCTGTGTCCATGCTGTATCACTCTGTGACTGATTAGTGTAGCTGGGACATGTTGGCTGGTGTGGGTGAGTTGGGCTGAAGGGCCTGTTTCCACACTGTATCACTCTGTGACTAGTGTAGCTGGGTCATGTTGGCTGGTCTGGGCACGTTGGGCTGAAGGGCCTGTTTCCACACTATCACTCTGTGACTGTGACTAGTATAGCTGGGACATGTTGGCTGGTGTGGGTGAGTTGGGCTGAAGGGCCTGTTTCCACACTGTATCACTCTGTTACTGTGACTAGTGTAGCTGGGACATGTTGGCTGGTGTGGATGGGTTGGGCTGAAGGTCCTGTTTCCATGCTGTATCACTCTGTGACTAGTGTAGCTGGGACATGTTGGTTGGTGTGGGTGGGTTGGGCTGAAGGGCCTGTTTCCGCACTGCATCACTCTGTGACTAGTGTAGCTGGGACATGTTGGCTGGTGTGGGTGTGTTGGGCTGATGGGCCTGTTTCCACACTGTATCACTCTGTGACTGTGACTAGTGTAGCTGGGTCATGTTGGCTGGTGTGGGCACGTTGGGCTGAAGGGCCTGTTTCCACACTGTATCACTCTGTGACTGTGACTAGTGTAGCTGGGTCATGTTGGCTGGTGTGGGCACGTTGGGCTGAAGGGCCTGTTTCCACACTGCATCACTCTGTGACTAGTGTAGCTGGGACATGTTGGTTGGTGTGGGTGGGTTGGGCTGAAGGGCCTGTTTCCACACTGTATCACTCTGTGACTGTGACTAGTGTAGCTGCGACATGTTGGCTGGTGTAGGTGGTTTGGGCTGAAGGGCCTGTTTCCACACTATCACTCTGTGACTGTGACTAGTATAGCTGGGACATGTTGGCTGGTGTGGGTGTGTTGGGCTGAAGGGCCTGTTTCCACACTGTATCACTCTGTGACTGTGACTAGTGTAGCTGGGTCATGTTGGCTGGTGTGGGCACGTTGGGCTGAAGGGCCTGTTTCCACACTGCATCACTCTGTGACTAGTGTAGCTGGGACATGTTGGTTGGTGTGAGTGGGTTGGGCTGAAGGGCCTGTTTCCACACTATCACTCTGTGACTGTGACTAGTATAGCTGGGACATGTTGGCTGGTGTGGGTGAGTTGGGCTGAAGGGCCTGTTTCCATACTGCGTCACTCTGTTACTATGACTAGTGTAGCTGGGACATGTTGGCTGGTGTGGGTGAGTTGGTCTGAAGGGCCTGTCTCCATGCTGTATCACTCTGTGACTGTGACTAGTGTAGCTGGGACATGTTGGCTGGCGTGGGCACGTTGGGCTGAAGGACCTGTTTCCACACTGCATCACTCTGTGACTAGTGTAGCTGGGACATGTTGGCTGGTGTGGGTGAGTTGGGCTGAAGGGCCTGTTTCCACACTGCATCACTCTGTGACTAGTGTAGCTGGGACATGTTGGCCGGTGTGGGTGAGTTGGGCTGAAGGGCCTGTTTCCACACTATCACTCTGTGACTACTGTAGCTGGGACATGTTGGCTGGTCTGGGCACGTTGGGCTGAAGGTCCTGTTTCCACACTATCACTCTGTGACTGTGACTAGTATAGCTGGGACATGTTGGCTGGTGTGGGTGAGTTGGGCTGAAGGGCCTGTTTCCACACTGTATCACTCTGTTACTATGACTAGTGTAGCTGGGACATGTTGGCTGGTGTGGGTGGGTTGGGATGAAGGTCCTGTTTCCATGCTGTATCACTCTGTGACTAGTGTAGCTGGGACATGTTGGCCGGTGTGTGTGAGTTGGGCTGAAGGGCCTGTTTCCGCACTGCATCACTCTGTGACTAGTGTAGCTGGGACATGTTGGCTGGTGTGGGTGTGTTGGGCTGAAGGGCCTGTTTCCACACTGCATCACTCTGTGACTAGTGTAGCTGGGACATGTTGGCTGGTGTGGGTGAGTTGGGCTGAAGGGCCTGTTTCCACACTGTATCACTCTGTGACTGTGACTAGTGTAGCTGGGACATGTTGGCTGGTGTGGGTGAGTTGGGCTGAAGGGCCTGTTTCCACACTGTATCACTCTGTGACTGTGACTAGTATAGCTGGGACATGTTGGCTGGTGTGGGTGAGTTGGGCTGCAGGGCCTGTTTCCGCACTGCATCACGCTGTGACTGTGACTAGTGTAGCTGGGACATGTTGGCTGTTGTGGGTGAGATGGGCTGAAGGGCCTGTTTCCATGCTGTATCACTCTGTGACTAGTGTAGCTGGGACATGTTGGCCGGTGTGGGTGAGTTGGGCTGAAGGGCCTGTTTCCGCACTGCATCACTCTGTGACTGATTAGTGTAGCTGGGACATGTTGGCTGGTGTGGGTGTGTTGGGCTGAAGGGCCTGTTTCCACACTGCATCACTCTGTGACTAGTGTAGTTGGGACATGTTGGCTGGTGTGGGTGAGTTGGGCTGAAGGGCCTGTTTCCACACTGTATCACTCTGTGACTGTGACTAGTATAGCTGGGACATGTTGGCTGGTGTGGGTGAGTTGGGCTGAAGGGCCTGTTTCCATGCTGTATCACTCTGTGACTAGTATAGCTGGGACATGTTGGCTGGTGTGGGTGAGTTGGGCTGAAGGACCTGTTTCCACACTGCATCACTCTGACTGTGACTAGTGTAGCTGGGACATGTTGGCTGGTGTGGGTGGGTTGGGCTGAAGGGCCTGTTACCATGCTGTATCACTCTGTGACTAGTGTAGCTGGGACATATTGGCTGGTGTGGGTGAGTTGGGCTGAAGGGCCTGTTTCCACACTGCATCACTCTGTGCCTGTAACTAGTATAGCTGGGACATGTTGGCTTGTGTGGGTGAGTTGGGCCGAAGGGCCTGTGTCCATGCTGTATCACTCTGTGACTAGTGTAGCTGGGACATGTTGGCTGGTGTGGGTGAGTTGGGCTGAAGGGCCTGTTTCCACACTGCATCACTCTGTGCCTGTGATTAGTATAGCTGGGAAATGTTGGCTTGTGTGGGTGAGTTGGGCCGAAGGGCCTTTGTCCATGCTGTATCACTCTGTGACTAGTGTAGCTGGGACATGTTGGCTGGTGTGGGTGAGTTGGGCTGAAGGGCCTGTTTCCACACTGTATCACTCTGTGACTGTGAATAGTATTGCTGGGACATGTTGGCTAGTGTGGGTGAGTTGGGCTGAAGGGCCTGTTTCCACACTGCATCACGCTGTGACTGTGACTAGTGTAGCTGGGACATGTTGGCTGGTGTGGGTGAGTTGGTCTGAAGGGCCTGTTTCCATGCTGTATCACTCTGTGACTAGTGTAGCTGCGACATGTTGGCTGGTGTGGGCACGTTGGGCTGAAGGACTTGTTTCCACACTGTATCACTCTGTGACTGACTGTGACTAGTGTAGCTGGGACATGTTGGCTGGTGTGGGTGAGTTGGGCTGAAGGGCCTGTTTCCACACTGCATCACTCTGTGACTAGTGTAGCTGGGACATGTTGGCCGGTGTGGGTGAGTTGGGCTGAAGGACCTGTTTCCACGCTGTATCACTCTGTGACTAGTGTAGCTGGGACATGTTGGCCGGTGTGGGTGCGTTGGGCTGAAGGGCCTGTTTCCACGCTGTATCACTGTGACTAGTGTAGCTGGGACATGTTGGCTGGCGTGGGTGAGTTGGGCTGAAGGGCCTGTTTCCACACTGCATCACTCTGTGACTGTGACTAGTGTAGCTTGGACATGTTGGCTGGTGTGGGTGGGTTGGGCTGAAGGGCCTGTTTCCATGCTGTATCACTCTGTGACTAGTGTAGCTAGGACATGTTGGCTGGTGGGGGCACGATGGGCTGAAGGACCTGTTTCCACACTGCATCACTTTGTGACTAGTGTAGCTGGGAAATGTTGGTTGGTGTGGGTGGGTTGGGCTGAAGGGCCTGTTTCCATGCTGTATCACTCTGTGACTAGTGTAGCTGGGACATGTTGGCTGGTGTGGGTGGGTTGGGCTGAAGGGCCTGTTTCCACACTGCATCACACTATGACTAGTGTAGCTGGGACATGTTGGCTGGTGTGGGTGAGTTGGGTTGAAGGGCCTGTTTCCACACTGCATCACTCTGTGCCTGTGACTAGTGTAGCTGGGACATGTTGGCTGTTGTGGGTGAGTTGGGCTGAAGGGCCTGTTTCCACACTGCATCACTCTGTGCCTGTGACTAGTGTAGCTGCGACATGTTGGCTGGGGTGGGCATGTTGGGCTGAAGGGCCTGTTTCCACACTATCACTCTGTGACTAGTGTAGCTAGGACATGTTGGCTGGTATGGGTGAGTTGGGCTGACGGGCCTGTTTCCATGCTGTATCACTCTGTGACTAGTGTAGCTGGGACATGTTGGCTGGTGTGGGTGAGTTGGGCTGAAGGGCCTGTTTCCATGCTGTATCACTCTGTGACTAGTGTAGCTGGGACATGTTGGCTGGTGTGGGCACGTTGGGCTGAAGGACTTGTTTCCACACTGTATCACTCTGTGACTGACTGTGACTAGTGTAGCTGGGACATGTTGGCTGGTGTGGGTGAGTTGGGCTGAAGGGCCTGTTTCCACACTGCATCACTCTGTGACTAGTGTAGCTTGGACATGTTGGCTGGTGTGGGTGGGTTGGGCTGAAGGGCCTGTTTCCATACTGCATCACTCTGTGACTAGTGTAGCTGGGACATGTTGGCCGGTGTGGGTGAGTTGGGCTGAAGGGCCTGTTTCCACGCTGTATCACTCTGTGACTAGTGTAGCTGGGACATGTTGGCTGGCGTGGGTGAGTTGGGCTGAAGGGCCTGTTTCCACACTATCACTCTGTGACTGTGACTAGTGTAGCTGGGACATGTTGGCTGGTGTGGGTGAGTTGGGCTGAAGGGCCTATTTCCACACTATCACTCTGTGACTGTGACTAGTGTAGCTGGGACATGTTGGCTGGTGTGGGTGAGTTGGGCTGAAGGGCCTGTTTCCACACTATCACTCTGTGACTGTGACTAGTGTAGCTGGGACATGTTGGCTGGTGTGGGTGGGTTGGGCTGAAGGGCCTGTTTCCATGCTGTATCACTCTGTGACTAGTGTAGCTGGGAAATGTTGGTTGGTGTGGGTGGGTTGGGCTGAAGGGCCTGTTTCCATGCTGTATCTCTCTGTGACCAGTGTAGCTGGGACATGTTGGCTGGTGTGGGTGGGTTGGGCTGAAGGACCTGTTTCCACACTGCATCACTCTGACTATGACTAGTGTAGCTGGGACATGTTGGCTGGTGTGGGTGAGTTGGGCTGAAGGGCCTGTTTCCACACTGCATCACTGTGACTAGTGTAGCTGGGACATGTTGGCTGGTGTGGGTGGGTTGGGCTGAAGGGCCTGTTACCATGCTGTATCACTCTGTGACTAGTGTAGCTGGGACATATTGGCTGGTGTGGGTGAGTTGGGCTGAAGGGCCTGTTTCCACACTGCATCACTCTGTGCCTGTGACTAGTATAGCTGGGACATGTTGGCTTGTGTGGGTGAGTTGGGCCGAAGGGCCTGTGTCCATGCTGTATCACTCTGTGACTAGTGTAGCTGGGACATGTTGGCTGGTGTGGGTGAGTTGGGCTGAAGGGCCTGTTTCCACACTGCATCACTCTGTGCCTGTGATTAGTATAGCTGGGAAATGTTGGCTTGTGTGGGTGAGTTGGGCCGAAGGGCCTGTGTCCATGCTGTATCACTCTGTGACTAGTGTAGATGGGACATGTTGGCCGGTGTGGGCACATTGGGCTGAAGGACCTGTTTCCACACTGTATCACTCTGTGACTAGTGTAGCTGGGACATGTTGGCTGGTGTGGGTGAGTTGGGCTGAAGGGCCTGTTTCCACACTGCATCACTCTGAGACTGTGATTAGTGTAGCTGGGACATGTTGGCTGGTGTGGGTGAGTTGGGCTGAAGGACCTGTTTCCACACTGTATCACTCTGTGACTATGTGTAGCTGGGACATGTTGGCTGGTGTGGGTGAGTTGGGCTGAAGGGCCTGTTTCCATGCTGTATCACTCTGTGACTAGTGTAGCTGGGACATGTTGGCTGGTGTGGGTGAGTTGGGCTGAAGGGCCTGTTTCCATGCTGTATCATTCTGTGACTAGTGTAGCTGGGACATGTTGGCTGTTGTGGGTGAGTTGGGCTGAAGGGCCTGTTTCCACACTGCATCACTCTGTGCCTGTGACTAGTGTAGCTGCGACATGTTGGCTGGGGTGGGCATGTTGGGCTGAAGGGCCTGTTTCCACACTATCACTCTGTGACTAGTGTAGCTAGGACATGTTGGCTGGTATGGGTGAGTTGGGCTGACGGGCCTGTTTCCATGCTGTATCACTCTGTGACTAGTGTAGCTGGGACATGTTGGCTGGTGTGGGTGAGTTGGGCTGAAGGGCCTGTTTCCATGCTGTATCACTCTGTGACCAGTGTAGCTGGGACATGTTGGCTGGTGTGGGCACGTTGGGCTGAAGGACTTGTTTCCACACTGTATCACTCTGTGACTGACTGTGACTAGTGTAGCTGGGACATGTTGGCTGGTGTTGGTGAGTTGGGCTGAAGGGCCTGTTTCCACACTGCATCACTCTGTGACTAGTGTAGCTTGGACATGTTGGCTGGTGTGGGTGGGTTGGGCTGAAGGGCCTGTTTCCATACTGCATCACTCTGTGACTAGTGTAGCTGGGACATGTTGGCCGGTGTGGGTGAGTTGGGCTGAAGGGCCTGTTTCCACGCTGTCTCACTCTGTGACTAGTGTAGCTGGGACATGTTGGCTGGCGTGGGTGAGTTGGGCTGAAGGGCCTGTTTCCACACTATCACTCTGTGACTGTGACTAGTGTAGCTGGGACATGTTGGCTGGGGTGGGTGAGTTGGGCTGAAGGGCCTATTTCCACACTATCACTCTGTGACTGTGACTAGTGTAGCTGGGACATGTTGGCTGGTGTGGGTGAGTTGGGCTGAAGGGCCTGTTTCCACACTATCACTCTGTGACTGTGACTAGTGTAGCTGGGACATGTTGGCTGGTGTGGGTGGGTTGGGCTGAAGGGCCTGTTTCCATGCTGTATCACTCTGTGACTAGTGTAGCTGGGAAATGTTGGTTGGTGTGGGTGGGTTGGGCTGAAGGGCCTGTTTCCATGCTGTATCTCTCTGTGACCAGTGTAGCTGGGACATGTTGGCTGGTGTGGGTGGGTTGGGCTGAAGGACCTGTTTCCACACTGCATCACTCTGACTATGACTAGTGTAGCTGGGACATGTTGGCTGGTGTGGGTGAGTTGGGCTGAAGGGCCTGTTTCCACACTGCATCACTGTGACTAGTGTAGCTGGGACATGTTGGCTGGTGTGGGTGGGTTGGGCTGAAGGGCCTGTTACCATGCTGTATCACTCTGTGACTAGTGTAGCTGGGACATATTGGCTGGTGTGGGTGAGTTGGGCTGAAGGGCCTGTTTCCACACTGCATCACTCTGTGCCTGTGACTAGTATAGCTGGGACATGTTGGCTTGTGTGGGTGAGTTGGGCCGAAGGGCCTGTGTCCATGCTGTATCACTCTGTGACTAGTGTAGCTGGGACATGTTGGCTGGTGTGGGTGAGTTGGGCTGAAGGGCCTGTTTCCACACTGCATCACTCTGTGCCTGTGATTAGTATAGCTGGGAAATGTTGGCTTGTGTGGGTGAGTTGGGCCGAAGGGCCTGTGTCCATGCTGTATCACTCTGTGACTAGTGTAGATGGGACATGTTGGCCGGTGTGGGCACATTGGGCTGAACGACCTGTTTCCACACTGTATCACTCTGTGACTAGTGTAGCTGGGACATGTTGGCTGGTGTGGGTGAGTTGGGCTGAAGGGCCTGTTTCCACACTGCATCACTCTGAGACTGTGATTAGTGTAGCTGGGACATGTTGGCTGGTGTGGGTGAGTTGGGCTGAAGGACCTGTTTCCACACTGTATCACTCTGTGACTATGTGTAGCTGGGACATGTTGGCTGGTGTGGGTGAGTTGGGCTGAAGGGCCTGTTTCCATGCTGTATCACTCTGTGACTAGTGTAGCTGGGACATGTTGGCTGGTGTGGGTGAGTTGGGCTGAAGGGCCTGTTTCCATGCTGTATCATTCTGTGACTAGTGTAGCTGGGACATGATGGCTGGTGTGGGTGAGTTGGGCTGAAGGGCCTGTTTCCACACTGTATCACTCTGTGACTGTGACTCGTGTAGCTGGGACATGTTGGCTGGTGTGGGTGAGTTGGGCTGATGGGCCTTTTTCCATGCTGTATCACTCTGACTAGTGTAGCTGGGACATGTTGGCTGTTGTGGGTGAGATGGGCTGAATGGCCTGTTTCAACACTGCATCACTCTGTGACTAGTGTAGCTGGGACATGTTGGCTGGTGTGGGTGAGTTGGGCTGAAGGGCCTGTTTCCACACTGCATCACTCTGTGACTGATTAGTGTAGCTGGGACATGTTGGCTGGTGTGGGTGAGTTGGGCTGAAGGGCCTGTTTCCACACTGTATCACTCTGTGACTACTGTAGCTGGGACATGTTGGCTGGTCTGGGCACGTTGGGCTGAAGGGCCTGTTTCCACACTATCACTCTGTGACTGTGACTAGTATAGCTGGGACATGTTGGCTGGTGTGGGTGAGTTGGGCTGAAGGGCCTGTTTCCACACTGTATCACTCTGTTACTATGACTAGTGTAGCTGGGACATGTTGGCTGGTGTGGGTGGGTTGGGCTGAAGGTCCTGTTTCTATGCTGTATCACTCTGTGACTAGTGTAGCTGGGACATGTTGGCCGGTGTGGGTGAGTTGGGCTGAAGGGCCTGTTTCCGCACTGCATCACTCTGTGACTAGTGTAGCTGGGACATGTTGGCTGGTGTGGGTGTGTTGGGCTGAAGGGCCTGTTTCCACACTGCATCACTCTGTGACTAGTGTAGCTGGGACATGTTGGCTGGTGTGGGTTAGTTGGGCTGAAGGGCCTGTTTCCACACTGTATCACTCTGTGACTGTGACTAGTGTAGCTGGGACATGTTGGCTGGTGTGGGTGAGTTGGGCTGAAGGGCCTGTTTCCACACTGTATCACTCTGTGACTGTGACTAGTATAGCTGGGACATGTTGGCTGGTGTGGGTGAGTTGGGCTGCAGGGCCTGTTTCCGCACTGCATCACGCTGTGACTGTGACTAGTGTAGCTGGGACATGTTGGCTGTTGTGGGTGAGATGGGCTGAAGGGCCTGTTTCCATGCTGTATCACTCTGTGACTAGTGTAGCTGGGACATGTTGGCCGGTGTGGGTGAGTTGGGCTGAAGGGCCTGTTTCCGCACTGCATCACTCTGTGACTGATTAGTGTAGCTGGGACATGTTGGCTGGTGTGGGTGTGTTGGGCTGAAGGGCCTGTTTCCACACTGCATCACTCTGTGACTAGTGTAGTTGGGACATGTTGGCTGGTGTGGGTGAGTTGGGCTGAAGGGCCTGTTTCCACACTGTATCACTCTGTGACTGTGACTAGTATAGCTGGGACATGTTGGCTGGTGTGGGTGAGTTGGGCTGAAGGGCCTGTTTCCATGCTGTATCACTCTGTGACTAGTATAGCTGGGACATGTTGGCTGGTGTGGGTGAGTTGGGCTGAAGGACCTGTTTCCACACTGCATCACTCTGTGACTAGTGTAGCTGGGACATGTTGGCTGGTGTGGGTGGGTTGGGCTGAAGGACCTGTTTCCACACTGCATCACTCTGACTATGACTAGTGTAGCTGGGACATGTTGGCTTGTGTGGGTGAGTTGGGCCGAAGGGCCTGTGTCCATGCTGTATCACTCTGTGACTAGTGTAGCTGGGACATGTTGGCTGGTGTGGGTGAGTTGGGCTGAAGGGCCTGTTTCCACACTGTATCCCTCTGTGACTGTGACTAGTGTAGCTGGGACATGTTGGCTGGTGTGGGTGAGATGGGCTGAAGGGCCTGTTTCAACACTGCATCACTCTGTGACTAGTGCAGCTGGGACATATTGGCTGCTGTGGGTGAGTTGGGCTGAAGGGCCTGTTTCCACACTGCATCACTCTGTGCCTGTGACTAGTATAGCTGGGACATGTTGGCTTGTGTGGGTGAGTTGGGCCGAAGGGCCTGTGTCCATGCTGTATCACTCTGTGACTGATTAGTGTAGCTGGGACATGTTGGCTGGTGTGGGTGAGTTGGGCTGAAGGGCCTGTTTCCACACTGTATCACTCTGTGACTAGTGTAGCTGGGTCATGTTGGCTGGTCTGGGCACGTTGGGCTGAAGGGCCTGTTTCCACACTATCACTCTGTGACTGTGACTAGTGTAGCTGGGACATGTTGGCTGGTGTGGGTGTGTTGGGCTGAAGGGCCTGTTTCCACACTGTATCACTCTGTGACTGTGACTAGTGTAGCTGGGTCATGTTGGCTGGTGTGGGCACGTTGGGCTGAAGGGCCTGTTTCCACACTGTATCACTCTGTGACTGTGACTAGTGTAGCTGGGTCATGTTGGCTGGTGTGGGCACGTTGGGCTGAAGGGCCTGTTTCCACACTGCATCACTCTGTGACTAGTGTAGCTGGGACATGTTGGTTGGTGTGGGTGGGTTGGGCTGAAGGGCCTGTTTCCACACTGTATCACTCTGTGACAGTGACTAGTGTAGCTGCGACATGTTGGCTGGTGTAGGTGGTTTGGGCTGAAGGGCCTGTTTCCACACTATCACTCTGTGACTGTGACTAGTATAGCTGGGACATGTTGGCTGGTGTGGGTGTGTTGGGCTGAAGGGCCTGTTTCCACACTGTATCACTCTGTGACTGTGACTAGTGTAGCTGGGTCATGTTGGCTGGTGTGGGCACGTTGGGCTGAAGGGCCTGTTTCCACACTGCATCACTCTGTGACTAGTGTAGCTGGGACATGTTGGTTGGTGTGAGTGGGTTGGGCTGAAGGGCCTGTTTCCACACTATCACTCTGTGACTGTGACTAGTATAGCTGGGACATGTTGGCTGGTGTGGGTGAGTTGGGCTGAAGGGCCTGTTTCCATACTGCGTCACTCTGTTACTATGACTAGTGTAGCTGGGACATGTTGGCTGGTGTGGGTGAGTTGGTCTGAAGGGCCTGTCTCCATGCTGTATCACTCTGTGACTGTGACTAGTGTAGCTGGGACATGTTGGCTGGCGTGGGCACGTTGGGCTGAAGGACCTGTTTCCACACTGCATCACTCTGTGACTAGTGTAGCTGGGACATGTTGGCTGGTGTGGGTGAGTTGGGCTGAAGGGCCTGTTTCCACACTGCATCACTCTGTGACTAGTGTAGCTGGGACATGTTGGCCGGTGTGGGTGAGTTGGGCTGAAGGGCCTGTTTCCACACTATCACTCTGTGACTACTGTAGCTGGGACATGTTGGCTGGTCTGGGCACGTTGGGCTGAAGGGCCTGTTTCCACACTATCACTCTGTGACTGTGACTAGTATAGCTGGGACATGTTGGCTGGTGTGGGTGAGTTGGGCTGAAGGGCCTGTTTCCACACTATATCACTCTGTTACTATGACTAGTGTAGCTGGGACATGTTGGCTGGTGTGGGTGGGTTGGGATGAAGGTCCTGTTTCCATGCTGTATCACTCTGTGACTAGTGTAGCTGGGACATGTTGGCCGGTGTGGGTGAGTTGGGCTGAAGGGCCTGTTTCCGCACTGCATCACTCTGTGACTAGTGTAGCTGGGACATGTTGGCTGGTGTGGGTGTGTTGGGCTGAAGGGCCTGTTTCCACACTGCATCACTCTGTGACTAGTGTAGCTGGGACATGTTGGCTGGTGTGGGTGAGTTGGGCTGAAGGGCCTGTTTCCACACTGTATCACTCTGTGACTGTGACTAGTGTAGCTGGGACATGTTGGCTGGTGTGGGTGAGTTGGGCTGAAGGGCCTGTTTCCACACTGTATCACTCTGGGACTGTGACTAGTATAGCTGGGACATGTTGGCTGGTGTGGGTGAGTTGGGCTGCAGGGCCTGTTTCCGCACTGCATCACGCTGTGACTGTGACTAGTGTAGCTAGGACATGTTGGCTGTTGTGGGTGAGATGGGCTGAAGGGCCTGTTTCCATGCTGTATCACTCTGTGACTAGTGTAGCTGGGACATGTTGGCCGGTGTGGGTGAGTTGGGCTGAAGGGCCTGTTTCCGCACTGCATCACTCTGTGACTGATTAGTGTAGCTGGGACATGTTGGCTGGTGTGGGTGTGTTGGGCTGAAGGGCCTGTTTCCACACTGCATCACTCTGTGACTAGTGTAGTTGGGACATGTTGGCTGGTGTGGGTGAGTTGGGCTGAAGGGCCTGTTTCCACACTGTATCACTCTGTGACTGTGACTAGTATAGCTGGGACATGTTGGCTGGTGTGGGTGAGTTGGGCTGAAGGGCCTGTTTCCATGCTGTATCACTCTGTGACTAGTATAGCTGGGACATGTTGGCTGGTGTGGGTGAGTTGGGCTGAAGGACCTGTTTCCACACTGCATCACTCTGTGACTAGTGTAGCTGGGACATGTTGGCTGGTGTGGGTGGGTTGGGCTGAAGGACCTGTTTCCACACTGCATCACTCTGACTATGACTAGTGTAGCTGGGACATGTTGGCTTGTGTGGGTGAGTTGGGCCGAAGGGCCTGTGTCCATGCTGTATCACTCTGTGACTAGTGTAGTTGGGACATGTTGGCTGGTGTGGGTGAGTTGGGCTGAAGGGCCTGTTTCCACACTGTATCCCTCTGTGACTGTGACTAGTGTAGCTGGGACATGTTGGCTGGTGTGGGTGAGATGGGCTGAAGGGCCTGTTTCAACACTGCATCACTCTGTGACTAGTGTTGCTGGGACATATTGGCTGCTGTGGGTGAGTTGGGCTGAAGGGCCTGTTTCCACACTGCATCACTCTGTGCCTGTGACTAGTATAGCTGGGACATGTTGGCTTGTGTGGGTGAGTTGGGCCGAAGGTCCTGTGTCCATGCTGTATCACTCTGTGACTGATTAGTGTAGCTGGGACATGTTGGCTGGTGTGGGTGAGTTGGGCTGAAGGGCCTGTTTCCACACTGTATCACTCTGTGACTAGTGTAGCTGGGTCATGTTGGCTGGTCTGGGCACGTTGGGCTGAAGGGCCTGTTTCCACACTATCACTCTGTGACTGTGACTAGTATAGCTGGGACATGTTGGCTGGTGTGGGTGAGTTGGGCTGAAGGGCCTGTTTCCACACTGTATCACTCTGTTACTATGACTAGTGTAGCTGGGACATGTTGGCTGGTGTGGATGGGTTGGGCTGAAGGTCCTGTTTCCATGCTGTATCACTCTGTGACTATTGTAGCTGGGACATGTTGGTTGGTGTGGGTGGGTTGGGCTGAAGGGCCTGTTTCCGCACTGCATCACTCTGTGACTAGTGTAGCTGGGACATGTTGGCTGGTGTGGGTGTGTTGGGCTGAAGGGCCTGTTTCCACACTGTATCACTCTGTGACTGTGACTAGTGTAGCTGGGTCATGTTGGCTGGTGTGGGCACGTTGGGCTGAAGGGCTTGTTTCCACACTGTATCACTCTGTGACTGTGACTAGTGTAGCTGGGTCATGTTGGCTGGTGTGGGCACGTTGGGCTGAAGGGCCTGTTTCCACACTGCATCACTCTGTGACTAGTGTAGCTGGGACATGTTGGTTGGTGTGGGTGGGTTGGGCTGAAGGGCCTGTTTCCACACTGTATCACTCTGTGACTGTGACTAGTGTAGCTGCGACATGTTGGCTGGTGTAGGTGGTTTGGGCTGAAGGGCCTGTTTCCACACTATCACTCTGTGACTGTGACTAGTATAGCTGGGACATGTTGGCTGGTGTGGGTGTGTTGGGCTGAAGGGCCTGTTTCCACACTGTATCACTCTGTGACTGTGACTAGTGTAGCTGGGTCATGTTGGCTGGTGTGGGCACGTTGGGCTGAAGGGCCTGTTTCCACACTGCATCACTCTGTGACTAGTGTAGCTGGGACATGTTGGTTGGTGTGAGTGGGTTGGGCTGAAGGGCCTGTTTCCACACTATCACTCTGTGACTGTGACTAGTATAGCTGGGACATGTTGGCTGGTGTGGGTGAGTTGGGCTGAAGGGCCTGTTTCCATACTGCGTCACTCTGTTACTATGACTAGTGTAGCTGGGACATGTTGGCTGGTGTGGGTGAGTTGGTCTGAAGGGCCTGTCTCCATGCTGTATCACTCTGTGACTGTGACTAGTGTAGCTGGGACATGTTGGCTGGCGTGGGCACGTTGGGCTGAAGGACCTGTTTCCACACTGCATCACTCTGTGACTAGTGTAGCTGGGACATGTTGGCTGGTGTGGGTGAGTTGGGCTGAAGGGCCTGTTTCCACACTGCATCACTCTGTGACTAGTGTAGCTGGGACATGTTGGCCGGTGTGGGTGAGTTGGGCTGAAGGGCCTCTTTCCATGCTGTATCACTCTGTGACTAGTGTAGCTGGGACATGTTGGCTGGTGTGGGTGAGTTGGGCTGAAGGGCCTGTTTCCACACTACATCACTCTGTGCCTGTGACTAGTATAGCTGGGACATGTTGGCTGGTGTGGGTGAGCTGGGCTGAAGGACCTGTTTCCACACTGCATCACTCTGACTGTGACTAGTGTAGCTGGGACATGTTGGCTGGTGTGGGCATGTTGGGCTGAAGGGCCTGTTTCCACACTATCACTCTGTGACTGTGACTAGTGTAGCTAGGACATGTTGGCTGGTGTGGGTGAGTTGGGCTGAAGGGCCTGTTTCCACACTATCACTCTGTGACTGTGACTAGTGTAGCTGGGACATGTTGGCTAGTGTGGGTGAGTTGGGCTGAAGGGCCTGTTTCCATGCTGTATCACTCTGTGACTAGTGTAGCTGGGAGATGTTGGCTGGTGTGGGCACATTGGGCTGAAGGACCTGTTTCCACACTGTATCACTCTGTGACTGACTGTGACTAGTGTAGCTGGGACATGTTGGCTGGTGTGGGTGAGTTGGGCTGAAGGGCCTGTTTCCACACTGCATCACTCTGTGACTAGTGTAGCTGGGACATGTTGGCCGGTGTGGGTGAGTTGGGCTGAAGGGCCTGTTTCCACACTGTATCACTCTGTGATTAGTGTAGCTGGGACGTGTTGGCTGGTGTGGGTGAGTTGGGCTGAAGGGCCTGTTTCCACACTATCACTCTGTGACTGTGACTAGTGTAGCTGGGACATGTTGGCTGGTGTGGGTGAGTTGGGCTGAAGGGCCTGTTTCCACACTGTATCACTCTGTGACTGTGACTAGTGTAGCTGGGACATGTTGGCTGGTGTGGGTGGGTTGGGCTGAAGGGCCTGTTTCGATGCTGTATCACTCTGTGACTAGTGCAGCTGGGAAATGTTGGTTGGTGTAGGTGGGTTGGGCTGAAGGGCCTGTTTCCATGCTGTATCTCTCTGTGACCAGTGTAGCTGGGACATGTTGGCTGGTGTGGGTGGGTTGGGCTGAAGGACCTGTTTCCACACTGCATCACTCTGACTATGACTAGTGTAGCTGGGACATGTTGGCTGGTGTGGGTGAGATGGGCTGAAGGGCCTGTTTCCACACTGCATCACTCTGTGACCAGTGTAGCTGGGACATGTTGGCTGGTGTGGTTGAGTTGGGCTGAAGGGCCTGTTTCCACACTGTATCACTCTGTGACTGTGACTAGTATAGCTGGGACATGTTGGCTGGTGTGGGTGAGTTGGGCTGAAGGGCCTGTTTCCATGCTGTATCACTCTGTGACTAGTGTAGCTGGGACATGTTGGCTGGTGTGGGTGGGTTGGGCTGAAGGGCCTGTTTCCACACTGCATCAGTCTGTGACTAGTGTAGCTGGGACATGTTGGCTGGTATGGGCACGTTGGGCTGAAGGGCCTGTTTCCACACTGCATCACTCTGTGCCTGTGACTAGTATAGCTGGGACATGTTGGCTTGTGTGGGTGAGTTGGGCCGAAGGGCCTGTGTCCATGCTGTATCACTCTGTGACTAGTGTAGCTGGGACATGTTGGTTGGTGTGAGTGAGTTGGGCTGAAGGGCCTGTTTCCACACTGCATCACTCTGTGACTAGTGTAGCTGGGACATGTTGACTGGTGTGGGCACATTGGGCTGAAGGACCTGTTTCCACACTGTATCACTCTGTGACTGTGACTAGTGTAGCTGGGACATGTTGGCTGGTGTGGGTGGGTTGGGCTGAAGGGCCTGTTTCCATGCTGTATCTCTCTGTGACCAGTGTATCTGGGACATGTTGGCTGGTGTGGGTGGGTTGGGCTGAAGGGCCTGTTTCCACACTATCACTCTGTGACTGTGACTAGTATAGCTGGGACATGTTGGCTGGTGTGGGTGGGTTGGGCTGAAGGGTCTGTTTCCACACTATCACTGTGACTGTGACTAGTGTAGCTGGGACATGTTGGCTGGTGTGGGTGGGTTGGGCTGAAGGGCCTGTTTCCATGCTGTATCACTCTGTGACTAATGTAGCTGGGACATGTTGGTTGGTGTGGGTGGGTTGGGCTGAAGGGCCTGTTTCCACACTGGATCACTCTGTGACTGTGACTAGTGTAGCTGGGACATGTTGGTTGGTGTGGGCATGTTGGGCTGAAGGGCCTGTTTCCACACTATCACTCTGTGACTGTGACTAGTATAGCTGGGACATGTTGGCTGGTGTGGGTGGGTTGGGCTGAAGGGCCTGTTTCCACACTGCATCACGCTGTGACTGTGACTAGTATAGCTGGGACATGTTGGCTGGTGTGGGTGGGTTGGGCTGAAGGTCCTGTTTCCATGCTGTATCACTCTGTGACTAGTGTAGCTGGGACATGTTGGCCGGTGTGGGTGAGTTGGGCTGAAGGGCCTGTTTCCGCACTGCATCACTCTGTGACTAGTGTAGCTGGGACATGTTGGCTGGTGTGGGTGTGTTGGGCTGAAGGGCCTGTTTCCACACTGCATCACTCTGTGACTAGTGTAGCTGGGACATGTTGGCTGGTGTGGGTGAGTTGGGCTGAAGGGCCTGTTTCCACACTGCATCACTCTGTGACTGTGACTGGTGTAGCTGGGACATGTTGGCTGGTGTGGGTGAGTTGGGCTGAAGGGCCTGTTTCCACACTGTATCACTCTGTGACTGTGACTAGTGTAGCTGGGACATGTTGGCTGGTGTGGGTGAGTTGGGCTGAAGGGCCTGTTTCCACACTGTATCACTCTGTGACTGTGACTAGTATAGCTGGGACATGTTGGCTGGTGTGGGTGAGTTGGGCTGAAGGGCCTGTTTCCACACTGCATCACGCTGTGACTGTGACTAGTGTAGCTGGGACATGTTGGCTGGTGTGGGTGAGTTGGTCTGAAGGGCCTGTTTCCATGCTGTATCACTCTGTGACTGTGACTAGTGTAGCTGGGACATGTTGGCTGGCGTGGGCACGTTGGGCTGAAGGACCTGTTTCCACACTGCATCACTCTGTGACTAGTGTAGCTGGGACATGTTGGCCGGTGTGGGTGAGTTGGGCTGAAGGGCCTGTTTCCACGCTGTATCACTCTGTGACTAATGTAGCTGGGACATGTTGGCCGGTGTGGGTGAGTTGGGCTGAAGGGCCTGTTTCCATGCTGTATCACTCTGTGACTGTGACTAGTGTAGCTTGGACATGTTGGCTGGTGTGGGTGGGTTGGGCTGAAGGGCCTGTTTCCATGCTGTATCACTCTGTGACTAGTGTAGCTAGGACATGTTGGCTGGTGTGGGCATGATGGGCTGAAGGACCTGTTTCCACACTGCATCACTTTGTGACTAGTGTAGCTGGGAAATGTTGGTTGGTGTGGGTGGGTTGGGCTGAAGGGCCTGTTTCCATGCTGTATCACTTTGTGACTAGTGTAGCTGGGACATGTTGGCTGGTGTGGGTGAGTTCGGCTGAAGGACCTGTTTCCACACTGCATCACTCTGTGACTAGTGTAGCTGGACATGTTGGCTGGTGTGGGTGGGTTGGGCTGAAGGACCTGTTTCCACACTGCATCACTCTGACTATGACTAGTGTAGCTGGGACATGTTGGCTTGTGTGGGTGAGTTGGGCCGAAGGGCCTGTGTCCATGCTGTATCACTCTGTGTCTAGTGTAGCTGGGACATGTTGGCTGGTGTGGATGAGTTGGGCTGAAGGGCCTGTTTCCACACTGTATCACTCTGTGACTGTGACTAGTGCAGCTGGGACATGTTGGCTGGTGTGGGTGAGTTGGGCTGAAGGGCCTGTTTCCATGGTGTATCACTCTGCGACTAGTGTAGCTGGGACATGTTGGCTGGTGTGGGTGAGTTGGGCTGAAGGGCCTGTTTCCATGCTGTATCACTCTGTGACTAGTATAGCTGGGACATGTTGGCTGGTGTGGGTGAGTTGGGCTGAAGGACCTGTTTCCACACTGCATCACTCTGTGACTAGTGTAGCTGGGACATGTTGGCTGGTGTGGGTGGGTTGGGCTGAAGGACCTGTTTCCACACTGCATCACTCTGACTATGACTAGTGTAGCTGGGACATGTTGGCTTGTGTGGGTGAGTTGGGCCGAAGGGCCTGTGTCCATGCTGTATCACTCTGTGACTAGTGTAGCTGGGACATGTTGGCTGGTGTGGGTGAGTTGGGCTGAAGGGCCTGTTTCCACACTGTATCCCTCTGTGACTGTGACTAGTGTAGCTGGGACATGTTGGCTGGTGTGGGTGAGATGGGCTGAAGGGCCTGTTTCAACACTGCATCACTCTGTGACTAGTGCAGCTGGGACATATTGGCTGCTGTGGGTGAGTTGGGCTGAAGGGCCTGTTTCCACACTGCATCACTCTGTGCCTGTGACTAGTATAGCTGGGACATGTTGGCTTGTGTGGGTGAGTTGGGCCGAAGGGCCTGTGTCCATGCTGTATCACTCTGTGACTGATTAGTGTAGCTGGGACATGTTGGCTGGTGTGGGTGAGTTGGGCTGAAGGGCCTGTTTCCACACTGTATCACTCTGTGACTAGTGTAGCTGGGTCATGTTGGCTGGTCTGGGCACGTTGGGCTGAAGGGCCTGTTTCCACACTATCACTCTGTGACTGTGACTAGTGTAGCTGGGACATGTTGGCTGGTGTGGGTGTGTTGGGCTGAAGGGCCTGTTTCCACACTGTATCACTCTGTGACTGTGACTAGTGTAGCTGGGTCATGTTGGCTGGTGTGGGCACGTTGGGCTGAAGGGCCTGTTTCCACACTGTATCACTCTGTGACTGTGACTAGTGTAGCTGGGTCATGTTGGCTGGTGTGGGCACGTTGGGCTGAAGGGCCTGTTTCCACACTGCATCACTCTGTGACTAGTGTAGCTGGGACATGTTGGTTGGTGTGGGTGGGTTGGGCTGAAGGGCCTGTTTCCACACTGTATCACTCTGTGACTGTGACTAGTGTAGCTGCGACATGTTGGCTGGTGTAGGTGGTTTGGGCTGAAGGGCCTGTTTCCACACTATCACTCTGTGACTGTGACTAGTATAGCTGGGACATGTTGGCTGGTGTGGGTGTGTTGGGCTGAAGGGCCTGTTTCCACACTGTATCACTCTGTGACTGTGACTAGTGTAGCTGGGTCATGTTGGCTGGTGTGGGCACGTTGGGCTGAAGGGCCTGTTTCCACACTGCATCACTCTGTGACTAGTGTAGCTGGGACATGTTGGTTGGTGTGAGTGGGTTGGGCTGAAGGGCCTGTTTCCACACTATCACTCTGTGACTGTGACTAGTATAGCTGGGACATGTTGGCTGGTGTGGGTGAGTTGGGCTGAAGGGCCTGTTTCCATACTGCGTCACTCTGTTACTATGACTAGTGTAGCTGGGACATGTTGGCTGGTGTGGGTGAGTTGGTCTGAAGGGCCTGTCTCCATGCTGTATCACTCTGTGACTGTGACTAGTGTAGCTGGGACATGTTGGCTGGCGTGGGCACGTTGGGCTGAAGGACCTGTTTCCACACTGCATCACTCTGTGACTAGTGTAGCTGGGACATGTTGGCTGGTGTGGGTGAGTTGGGCTGAAGGGCCTGTTTCCACACTGCATCACTCTGTGACTAGTGTAGCTGGGACATGTTGGCCGGTGTGGGTGAGTTGGGCTGAAGGGCCTGTTTCCACACTATCACTCTGTGACTACTGTAGCTGGGACATGTTGGCTGGTCTGGGCACGTTGGGCTGAAGGGCCTGTTTCCACACTATCACTCTGTGACTGTGACTAGTATAGCTGGGACATGTTGGCTGGTGTGGGTGAGTTGGGCTGAAGGGCCTGTTTCCACACTGTATCACTCTGTTACTATGACTAGTGTAGCTGGGACATGTTGGCTGGTGTGGGTGGGTTGGGATGAAGGTCCTGTTTCCATGCTGTATCACTCTGTGACTAGTGTAGCTGGGACATGTTGGCCGGTGTGGGTGAGTTGGGCTGAAGGGCCTGTTTCCGCACTGCATCACTCTGTGACTAGTGTAGCTGGGACATGTTGGCTGGTGTGGGTGTGTTGGGCTGAAGGGCCTGTTTCCACACTGCATCACTCTGTGACTAGTGTAGCTGGGACATGTTGGCTGGTGTGGGTGAGTTGGGCTGAAGGGCCTGTTTCCACACTGTATCACTCTGTGACTGTGACTAGTGTAGCTGGGACATGTTGGCTGGTGTGGGTGAGTTGGGCTGAAGGGCCTGTTTCCACACTGTATCACTCTGTGACTGTGACTAGTATAGCTGGGACATGTTGGCTGGTGTGGGTGAGTTGGGCTGCAGGGCCTGTTTCCGCACTGCATCACGCTGTGACTGTGACTAGTGTAGCTGGGACATGTTGGCTGTTGTGGGTGAGATGGGCTGAAGGGCCTGTTTCCATGCTGTATCACTCTGTGACTAGTGTAGCTGGGACATGTTGGCCGGTGTGGGTGAGTTGGGCTGAAGGGCCTGTTTCCGCACTGCATCACTCTGTGACTGATTAGTGTAGCTGGGACATGTTGGCTGGTGTGGGTGTGTTGGGCTGAAGGGCCTGTTTCCACACTGCATCACTCTGTGACTAGTGTAGTTGGGACATGTTGGCTGGTGTGGGTGAGTTGGGCTGAAGGGCCTGTTTCCACACTGTATCACTCTGTGACTGTGACTAGTATAGCTGGGACATGTTGGCTGGTGTGGGTGAGTTGGGCTGAAGGGCCTGTTTCCATGCTGTATCACTCTGTGACTAGTATAGCTGGGACATGTTGGCTGGTGTGGGTGAGTTGGGCTGAAGGACCTGTTTCCACACTGCATCACTCTGTGACTAGTGTAGCTGGGACATGTTGGCTGGTGTGGGTGGGTTGGGCTGAAGGACCTGTTTCCACACTGCATCACTCTGACTATGACTAGTGTAGCTGGGACATGTTGGCTTGTGTGGGTGAGTTGGGCCGAAGGGCCTGTGTCCATGCTGTATCACTCTGTGACTAGTGTAGTTGGGACATGTTGGCTGGTGTGGGTGAGTTGGGCTGAAGGGCCTGTTTCCACACTGTATCCCTCTGTGACTGTGACTAGTGTAGCTGGGACATGTTGGCTGGTGTGGGTGAGATGGGCTGAAGGGCCTGTTTCAACACTGCATCACTCTGTGACTAGTGTTGCTGGGACATATTGGCTGCTGTGGGTGAGTTGGGCTGAAGGGCCTGTTTCCACACTGCATCACTCTGTGCCTGTGACTAGTATAGCTGGGACATGTTGGCTTGTGTGGGTGAGTTGGGCCGAAGGGCCTGTGTCCATGCTGTATCACTCTGTGACTGATTAGTGTAGCTGGGACATGTTGGCTGGTGTGGGTGAGTTGGGCTGAAGGGCCTGTTTCCACACTGTATCACTCTGTGACTAGTGTAGCTGGGTCATGTTGGCTGGTCTGGGCACGTTGGGCTGAAGGGCCTGTTTCCACACTATCACTCTGTGACTGTGACTAGTATAGCTGGGACATGTTGGCTGGTGTGGGTGAGTTGGGCTGAAGGGCCTGTTTCCACACTGTATCACTCTGTTACTATGACTAGTGTAGCTGGGACATGTTGGCTGGTGTGGATGGGTTGGGCTGAAGGTCCTGTTTCCATGCTGTATCACTCTGTGACTATTGTAGCTGGGACATGTTGGTTGGTGTGGGTGGGTTGGGCTGAAGGGCCTGTTTCCGCACTGCATCACTCTGTGACTAGTGTAGCTGGGACATGTTGGCTGGTGTGGGTGTGTTGGGCTGAAGGGCCTGTTTCCACACTGTATCACTCTGTGACTGTGACTAGTGTAGCTGGGTCATGTTGGCTGGTGTGGGCACGTTGGGCTGAAGGGCTTGTTTCCACACTGTATCACTCTGTGACTGTGACTAGTGTAGCTGGGTCATGTTGGCTGGTGTGGGCACGTTGGGCTGAAGGGCCTGTTTCCACACTGCATCACTCTGTGACTAGTGTAGCTGGGACATGTTGGTTGGTGTGGGTGGGTTGGGCTGAAGGGCCTGTTTCCACACTGTATCACTCTGTGACTGTGACTAGTGTAGCTGCGACATGTTGGCTGGTGTAGGTGGTTTGGGCTGAAGGGCCTGTTTCCACACTATCACTCTGTGACTGTGACTAGTATAGCTGGGACATGTTGGCTGGTGTGGGTGTGTTGGGCTGAAGGGCCTGTTTCCACACTGTATCACTCTGTGACTGTGACTAGTGTAGCTGGGTCATGTTGGCTGGTGTGGGCACGTTGGGCTGAAGGGCCTGTTTCCACACTGCATCACTCTGTGACTAGTGTAGCTGGGACATGTTGGTTGGTGTGAGTGGGTTGGGCTGAAGGGCCTGTTTCCACACTATCACTCTGTGACTGTGACTAGTATAGCTGGGACATGTTGGCTGGTGTGGGTGAGTTGGGCTGAAGGGCCTGTTTCCATACTGCGTCACTCTGTTACTATGACTAGTGTAGCTGGGACATGTTGGCTGGTGTGGGTGAGTTGGTCTGAAGGGCCTGTCTCCATGCTGTATCACTCTGTGACTGTGACTAGTGTAGCTGGGACATGTTGGCTGGCGTGGGCACGTTGGGCTGAAGGACCTGTTTCCACACTGCATCACTCTGTGACTAGTGTAGCTGGGACATGTTGGCTGGTGTGGGTGAGTTGGGCTGAAGGGCCTGTTTCCACACTGCATCACTCTGTGACTAGTGTAGCTGGGACATGTTGGCCGGTGTGGGTGAGTTGGGCTGAAGGGCCTCTTTCCATGCTGTATCACTCTGTGACTAGTGTAGCTGGGACATGTTGGCTGGTGTGGGTGAGTTGGGCTGAAGGGCCTGTTTCCACACTACATCACTCTGTGCCTGTGACTAGTATAGCTGGGACATGTTGGCTGGTGTGGGTGAGCTGGGCTGAAGGACCTGTTTCCACACTGCATCACTCTGACTGTGACTAGTGTAGCTGGGACATGTTGGCTGGTGTGGGCATGTTGGGCTGAAGGGCCTGTTTCCACACTATCACTCTGTGACTGTGACTAGTGTAGCTAGGACATGTTGGCTGGTGTGGGTGAGTTGGGCTGAAGGGCCTGTTTCCACACTATCACTCTGTGACTGTGACTAGTGTAGCTGGGACATGTTGGCTAGTGTGGGTGAGTTGGGCTGAAGGGCCTGTTTCCATGCTGTATCACTCTGTGACTAGTGTAGCTGGGAGATGTTGGCTGGTGTGGGCACATTGGGCTGAAGGACCTGTTTCCACACTGTATCACTCTGTGACTGACTGTGACTAGTGTAGCTGGGACATGTTGGCTGGTGTGGGTGAGTTGGGCTGAAGGGCCTGTTTCCACACTGCATCACTCTGTGACTAGTGTAGCTGGGACATGTTGGCCGGTGTGGGTGAGTTGGGCTGAAGGGCCTGTTTCCACACTGTATCACTCTGTGATTAGTGTAGCTGGGACGTGTTGGCTGGTGTGGGTGAGTTGGGCTGAAGGGCCTGTTTCCACACTATCACTCTGTGACTGTGACTAGTGTAGCTGGGACATGTTGGCTGGTGTGGGTGAGTTGGGCTGAAGGGCCTGTTTCCACACTGTATCACTCTGTGACTGTGACTAGTGTAGCTGGGACATGTTGGCTGGTGTGGGTGGGTTGGGCTGAAGGGCCTGTTTCGATGCTGTATCACTCTGTGACTAGTGCAGCTGGGAAATGTTGGTTGGTGTAGGTGGGTTGGGCTGAAGGGCCTGTTTCCATGCTGTATCTCTCTGTGACCAGTGTAGCTGGGACATGTTGGCTGGTGTGGGTGGGTTGGGCTGAAGGACCTGTTTCCACACTGCATCACTCTGACTATGACTAGTGTAGCTGGGACATGTTGGCTGGTGTGGGTGAGATGGGCTGAAGGGCCTGTTTCCACACTGCATCACTCTGTGACCAGTGTAGCTGGGACATGTTGGCTGGTGTGGTTGAGTTGGGCTGAAGGGCCTGTTTCCACACTGTATCACTCTGTGACTGTGACTAGTATAGCTGGGACATGTTGGCTGGTGTGGGTGAGTTGGGCTGAAGGGCCTGTTTCCATGCTGTATCACTCTGTGACTAGTGTAGCTGGGACATGTTGGCTGGTGTGGGTGGGTTGGGCTGAAGGGCCTGTTTCCACACTGCATCAGTCTGTGACTAGTGTAGCTGGGACATGTTGGCTGGTATGGGCACGTTGGGCTGAAGGGCCTGTTTCCACACTGCATCACTCTGTGCCTGTGACTAGTATAGCTGGGACATGTTGGCTTGTGTGGGTGAGTTGGGCCGAAGGGCCTGTGTCCATGCTGTATCACTCTGTGACTAGTGTAGCTGGGACATGTTGGTTGGTGTGAGTGAGTTGGGCTGAAGGGCCTGTTTCCACACTGCATCACTCTGTGACTAGTGTAGCTGGGACATGTTGACTGGTGTGGGCACATTGGGCTGAAGGACCTGTTTCCACACTGTATCACTCTGTGACTGTGACTAGTGTAGCTGGGACATGTTGGCTGGTGTGGGTGGGTTGGGCTGAAGGGCCTGTTTCCATGCTGTATCTCTCTGTGACCAGTGTATCTGGGACATGTTGGCTGGTGTGGGTGGGTTGGGCTGAAGGGCCTGTTTCCACACTATCACTCTGTGACTGTGACTAGTATAGCTGGGACATGTTGGCTGGTGTGGGTGGGTTGGGCTGAAGGGTCTGTTTCCACACTATCACTGTGACTGTGACTAGTGTAGCTGGGACATGTTGGCTGGTGTGGGTGGGTTGGGCTGAAGGGCCTGTTTCCATGCTGTATCACTCTGTGACTAATGTAGCTGGGACATGTTGGTTGGTGTGGGTGGGTTGGGCTGAAGGGCCTGTTTCCACACTGGATCACTCTGTGACTGTGACTAGTGTAGCTGGGACATGTTGGTTGGTGTGGGCATGTTGGGCTGAAGGGCCTGTTTCCACACTATCACTCTGTGACTGTGACTAGTATAGCTGGGACATGTTGGCTGGTGTGGGTGGGTTGGGCTGAAGGGCCTGTTTCCACACTGCATCACGCTGTGACTGTGACTAGTATAGCTGGGACATGTTGGCTGGTGTGGGTGGGTTGGGCTGAAGGTCCTGTTTCCATGCTGTATCACTCTGTGACTAGTGTAGCTGGGACATGTTGGCCGGTGTGGGTGAGTTGGGCTGAAGGGCCTGTTTCCGCACTGCATCACTCTGTGACTAGTGTAGCTGGGACATGTTGGCTGGTGTGGGTGTGTTGGGCTGAAGGGCCTGTTTCCACACTGCATCACTCTGTGACTAGTGTAGCTGGGACATGTTGGCTGGTGTGGGTGAGTTGGGCTGAAGGGCCTGTTTCCACACTGCATCACTCTGTGACTGTGACTGGTGTAGCTGGGACATGTTGGCTGGTGTGGGTGAGTTGGGCTGAAGGGCCTGTTTCCACACTGTATCACTCTGTGACTGTGACTAGTGTAGCTGGGACATGTTGGCTGGTGTGGGTGAGTTGGGCTGAAGGGCCTGTTTCCACACTGTATCACTCTGTGACTGTGACTAGTATAGCTGGGACATGTTGGCTGGTGTGGGTGAGTTGGGCTGAAGGGCCTGTTTCCACACTGCATCACGCTGTGACTGTGACTAGTGTAGCTGGGACATGTTGGCTGGTGTGGGTGAGTTGGTCTGAAGGGCCTGTTTCCATGCTGTATCACTCTGTGACTGTGACTAGTGTAGCTGGGACATGTTGGCTGGCGTGGGCACGTTGGGCTGAAGGACCTGTTTCCACACTGCATCACTCTGTGACTAGTGTAGCTGGGACATGTTGGCCGGTGTGGGTGAGTTGGGCTGAAGGGCCTGTTTCCATGCTGTATCACTCTGTGACTGTGACTAGTGTAGCTTGGACATGTTGGCTGGTGTGGGTGGGTTGGGCTGAAGGGCCTGTTTCCATGCTGTATCACTCTGTGACTAGTGTAGCTAGGACATGTTGGCTGGTGTGGGCATGATGGGCTGAAGGACCTGTTTCCACACTGCATCACTTTGTGACTAGTGTAGCTGGGAAATGTTGGTTGGTGTGGGTGGGTTGGGCTGAAGGGCCTGTTTCCATGCTGTATCACTTTGTGACTAGTGTAGCTGGGACATGTTGGCTGGTGTGGGTGAGTTCGGCTGAAGGACCTGTTTCCACACTGCATCACTCTGTGACTAGTGTAGCTGGACATGTTGGCTGGTGTGGGTGGGTTGGGCTGAAGGACCTGTTTCCAAACTACATCACTCTGACTATGACTAGTGTAGCTGGGACATGTTGGCTTGTGTGGGTGAGTTGGGCCGAAGGGCCTGTGTCCATGCTGTATCACTCTGTGTCTAGTGTAGCTGGGACATGTTGGCTGGTGTGGATGAGTTGGGCTGAAGGGCCTGTTTCCACACTGTATCACTCTGTGACTGTGACTAGTGTAGCTGGGACATGTTGGCTGGTGTGGGTGAGTTGGGCTGAAGGGCCTGTTTCCATGCTGTATCACTCTGTGACTAGTGTAGCTGGGACATGTTGGCTGGTGTGGGTGAGTTGGGCTGAAGGACCTGTTTCCACACTGCATCACTCTGTGACTAGTGTAGCTGGGACATGTTGGCTGGTGTGGGTGGGTTGGGCTGAAGGACCTGTTTCCACACTGCATCACTCTGACTATGACTAGTGTAGCTGGGACATGTTGGCTTGTGTGGATGAGTTGGGCCGAAGGGCCTGTGTCCATGCTGTATCACTCTGTGACTAGTGTAGCTGGGACATGTTGGCTGGTGTGGGTGAGTTGGGCTGAAGGGCCTGTTTCCACACTGTATCACTCTGTGACTGTGACTAGTGTAGCTGGGACATGTTGGCTGGTGTGGGTGAGATGGGCTGAAGGGCCTGTTTCAACACTGCATCACTCTGTGACTAGTGTAGCTGGGACATATTGGCTGCTGTGGGTGAGTTGGGCTGAAGGGCCTGTTTCCACACTGCATCACTCTGTGCCTGTGACTAGTATAGCTGGGACATGTTGGCTTGTGTGGGTGAGTTGGGCCGAAGGGCCTGTGTCCATGCTGTATCACTCTGTGACTGATTAGTGTCGCTGGGACATGTTGGCTGGTGTGGGTGAGTTGGGCTGAAGGGCCTGTTTCCACACGGTATCACTCTGTGACTAGTGTAGCTGGGACATGTTGGCTGGTCTGGGCACGTTGGGCTGAAGGGCCTGTTTCCACACTATCACTCTGTGACTGTGACTAGTATAGCTGGGACATGTTGGCTGGTGTGGGCACGTTGGGCTGAAGGGCCTGTTTCCACACTGTATCACTCTGTTACTATGACTAGTGTAGCTGGGACATGTTGGCTGGTGTGGGTGGGTTGGGCTGAAGGTCCTGTTTCCATGCTGTATCACTCTGTGACTAGTGTAGCTGGGACATGTTGGCTGGTGTGGGTGAGTTGGGCTGAAGGGCCTGTTTCCATGCTGTATCACTCTGTGACTAGTGTAGCTGGGACATGTTGGCTGGTGTGGGTGAGTTGGGCTGAAGGACCTGTTTCCACACTGCATCACTCTGTGACTAGTGTAGCTGGGACATGTTGGTCGGTGTGGGCATGTTGGGCTGAAGGGCCTGTTTCCACACTATCACTCTGTGACTGTGACTAGTATAGCTTGGACATGTTGGCTGGTGTGGGTGAGTTGGGCTGAAGGGCCTGTTTCCACACTGCATCACTCTGTGACTTTGACTAGTGTAGTTGGGACATGTTGGCTGGTGTGGGTGCGTTCGGCTGAAGGGCCTGTTTCCACACTATCACTCAGTGACCGTGACTAGCATAGCTGGGACATGTTGGCTGGTGTGGGTGGGTTGGGCTGAAGGGCCTGTTTCGACACTGTATCACTCTGTGACTAGTGTAGCTTGGACATGTTGGCTGGTGTGGGTGGGTTGGGCTGAAGGGCCTGTTTCCACACTGTATCACTCTGTGACTAGTGTAGCTGGGACATGTTGGCTGGTGTGGGCACGTTGGGCTGAAGGACCTGTTTCCACACTGTATCACTCTGTGACTGTGACTAGTATAGCTTGGACATGATGGCCGGTGTGGGTGAGTTGGGCCGAAGGGCCTGTTTCCACACTGCATCACTCTGTGACTGTGACTAGTGTAGTTGGGACATGTTGGCTGGTGTGGGTGAGTTGGGCTGAAGGGCCTGTTTCCACACTGCATCACTCTGTGACTGTGACTAGTGTAGTTGGGACATGTTGGCTGGTATGGGTGGGTTGGGCTGAAGGGCCTGTTTCCACACTGTATCACTCCGTGACTGTGACTAGTGTAGCTGGGACATGTTGGCTGGTGTGGGCACGTTGGGCTGAAGGGCCTGTTTCCACACTGTCACTCTGTGACTAGTGTAGCTGGGACATGTTGGCTGGTGTGGGTGGGTTGGGCTGAAGGGCCTGTTTCCACACTGGATTACTCTGTGACTGTGACTAGTGTAGCTGGGACATGTTGGCTGGTGTGGGTGGGTTGGGCTGAAGGGCCTGTTTCCACACTGTATCACTCTGTGACTAGTGCAGCTGGGACATGTTTGCTGGTGTGGGCACGTTGGGCTGACGGGCCTGTTTCCACACTGTATCACTCTGTGACTAGTGTAGCTGGGACATGTTGGCTGGTGTGGGTGGGTTGGGCTGAAGGACCTGATTCCACACTGCATCACTCTGTGACTGTGACTAGTGTAGCTGGGACATGTTGGCTGGTGTGGGCACGTTGGGCTGAAGGGCCTGTTTCCATGCTGTGTCGCTCTGTGACTAGTGTAGCTGGGACATGTTGGCTGGTGTGGGTGAGTTGGGCTGAAGGGCCTGTTTCCACACTATTACTCTGTGACTGTGACTAGTGTAGCTGGGACATGTTGGCTGGTGTGGGTGAATTGGGCTGAAGGGCCTGTTTCCATGCTGTATCACTCTGTGACTAGTGTAGCTGGGACATGTTGGCCGGTGTGGGCACGTTGGGCTGAAGGACCTGTTTCCACACTGCATCACTCTGTGACTAGTGTAGCTGGGACATGTTGGCTGGTGTGGGTGAGTTGGGCTGAAGGGCCTGTTTCCACACTGCATCACTCCGACTAGTGTAGCTGGGACATGTTGGCTGGTGTGGGTGGGTTGGGCTGAAGGGCCTGTTTCCACACTGCATCACTCCGACTAGTGTAGCTGGGACATGTTGGCTGATGTGGGTGGGTTGGGCTGAAGGGCCTGTTTCCACACTATCACTCTGTGACTGTGACTAGTATAGCTGGGACATGTTGGCCGGTGTGGGTGAGTTGGGCTGAAGGGCCTGTTTCCATGCTGTATCACTCTGTGACTAGTATAGATGGGACATGTTGGCTGGTTTGGGTGTGTTGGGCTGAAGGGCCTGTTTCCATGCTGTATTACTCTGTGACTAGTGTAGCTGGCACATGTTGGCCAGTGTGGGTGAGTTGGGCTTAAGGGCCTGTTTCCACACTGTATCACTCTGTGACTGTGACTAGTGTAGCTGGGACATGTTGGCTGGTGTGGGTGAGTTGGGCTGAAGGACCTGTTTCCACACTGTATCACTCTGTGACTGTGACTAGTGTAGCTGGGACATGTTGGCTGGTGTGGGTGGGGTGGGATGGGCTGAAGGGCCTGTTTCCACACTGCATCACTCTGTGACTAGTATAGCTGGGACATGTTGGCTGGTGTGGGTGAGTTGGGCTGAAGGGCCTGTTTCCATGCTGTATCACTCTGTGACTAGTGTAGCTGGGACATGTTGGCTGGTGTGGGTGAGTTGGGCTGAAGGACCTGTTTCCACACTGCATCACTCTGTGACTAGTGTAGCTGGGACATGTTGGTCGGTGTGGGCATGTTGGGCTGAAGGGCCTGTTTCCACACTATCACTCTGTGACTGTGACTAGTATAGCTTGGACATGTTGGCTGGTGTGGGTGAGTTGGGCTGAAGGGCCTGTTTCCACACTGCATCACTCTGTGACTTTGACTAGTGTAGTTGGGACATGTTGGCTGGTGTGGGTGCGTTCGGCTGAAGGGCCTGTTTCCACACTATCACTCAGTGACCGTGACTAGCATAGCTGGGACATGTTGGCTGGTGTGGGTGGGTTGGGCTGAAGGGCCTGTTTCTACACTGTATCACTCTGTGACTAGTGTAGCTTGGATATGTTGGCTGGTGTGGGTGGGTTGGGCTGAAGGGCCTGTTTCCACACTGTATCACTCTGTGTTTTTGGGGTTGGGTAATTTGAATGCCTATTTTTTTTTTTTTTTTTTTTTTTTTTTTTTTTTCAGAGATGGCGGCGCTGCCCTAGCAGCTGCGGCTCACCTGCGGTCCATTTGTCTTTGTGTTTTTGTTGTTTTTTTTTGTCTGAATTGTAGTTGTGATGTGGTGTTTTTGTGTTTTGTGTCCTGTGTGTGTATGTGGGGGGGAGGGGGGGAACTGTAACATTGTAAATAGATGTAAATAGATGTCCCTTCCGAACGGAGACCCGACCTTTGTTTTCTGGGCCGTGTCTCCGTTCCTGCTGCGGCCTACCATCGGCCCAACTCCTGGAGCTGGCGGCCTCCAGGGCTCTGGTTCGCAGAGCCCGCGGATCGGACTTACCATCACCGGAGCCGGCCGTCTTCGGAGGCTGCGGGAGCGGCTGCGGCTGCGGCTGCGACTCGCCTTAGGCTCGGGCCGCGTGGATGCCGACATCGGGAGCTCCGGCAGCGGCAGCGGGTTCGCCCACCCCGGATCGCGGGGCATGGGGCGCGGACATTTCACCGTCCGGCGCGGCCTAAGATGGCCGCGGGATATTTCTCTGCTGGGCGGGGGCTTCAATGTCGGGAGCCACGACCGCCCCGACGTGCAACAACAGCGGCAGCAGCAGCGTGTTCGCCCGCCCCGGATCGGACTTATCATCAGCGGAGCCGGCCGTCTTCGGAGGCTGCGGGAGCGGCTGCGACGCGACGCGCCTTGGGCTTGGCCCGCTGTGGACCGTCCGGCGCGGCCTGCAACCACAACAACCTGACTGCGGGCGAGGACAGCAGGAGAAGGGAAAGACATTGTGGCCTTCCATCACAGTGAGGAGAGAGAGGACTGGAGGAGACTCACTGTGATGGATGTTTCTTTGATGGATGTTTCTTTTTTTGTGTGTTTTTGGGGTTGGGTAATTTGAATGCCTAATTAATGCTTTTATTGTTGGACTGTGTTTTTGGGGGTTTTGGGGTTGTGTAATTTGAATGCATATTTAATGCTTTTATTGTTGGGCTGTGTTTTGGGGGTTTTGGGGTTGTGTAATTTGAATGCCTATTTAATGCTTTTATTGTTGGACTGTGTTTTGGGAGTATTTTGGGGTTGTGTAATTTTAATGCTTATTTAATGCTTTTATTGTTGGACTGTGGGTGACTGAATTTCGTCCAATATTGGATGACAAATAAAGCTATCTTGAATCTTGAATCTTGAATCTTGACTAGTGTAGCTGGGACATGTTGGCTGGTGTGGGCACGTTGGGCTGAAGGACCTGTTTCCACACGGTATCACTCTGTGACTGTGACTAGTATAGCTTGGACATGATGGCCGGTGTGGGTGAGTTGGGCTGAAGGGCCTGTTTCCACACTGCATCACTCTGTGACTGTGACTAGTGTAGTTGGGACATGTTGGCTGGTGTGGGTGAGTTGGGCTGAAGGGCCTGTTTCCACACTGCATCACTCTGTGACTGTGACTAGTGTAGTTGGGACATGTTGGCTGGTATGGGTGGGTTGGGCTGAAGGGCCTGTTTCCACACTGTATCACTCTGTGACTGTGACTAGTGTAGCTGGGACATGTTGGCTGGTGTGGGCACGTTGGGCTGAAGGGCCTGTTTCCACACTGTCACTCTGTGACTAGTGTAGCTGGGACATGTTGGCTGGTGTGGGTGGGTTGGGCTGAAGGGCCTGTTTCCACACTGGATTACTCTGTGACTGTGACTCGTGTAGCTGGGACATGTTGGCTGGTGTGGGTGGGTTGGGCTGAAGGGCCTGTTTCCACACTGTATCACTCTGTGACTAGTGTAGCTGGGACATGTTGGCTGGTGTGGGCACGGTGGGCTGATGGGCCTGTTTCCACACTGTATCACTCTGTGACTAGTGTAGCTGGGACATGTTGGCTGGTGAGGGTGGGTTGGGCTGAAGGACCTGATTCCACACTGCATCACTCTGTGACTGTGACTAGTGTAGCTGGGACATGTTGGCTGGTGTGGGCACGTTGGGCTGAAGGGCCTGTTTCCATGCTGTGTCGCTCTGTGACTAGTGTAGCTGGGACATGTTGGCTGGTGTGGGTGAGTTGGGCTGAAGGGCCTGTTTCCACACTATCACTCTGTGACTGTGACTAGTGTAGCTGGGACATGTTGGCTGGTGTGGGTGAATTAGGCTGAAGGGCCTGTTTCCATGCTGTATCACTCTGTGACTAGTGTAGCTGGGACATGTTGGCCGGTGTGGGCACGTTGGGCTGAAGGACCTGTTTCCACACTGCATCACTCTGTGACTAGTGTAGCTGGGACATGTTGGCTGGTGTGGGTGAGTTGGGCTGAAGGGCCTGTTTCCACACTGCATCACTCCGACTAGTGTAGCTGGGACATGTTGGCTGGTGTGGGTGGGTTGGGCTGAAGGGCCTGTTTCCACACTGCATCACTCCGACTAGTGTAGCTGGGACATGTTGGCTGGTGTGGGTGGGTTGGGCTGAAGGGCCTGTTTCCACACTATCACTCTGTGACTGTGACTAGTATAGCTGGGACATGTTGGCCGGTGTGGGTGAGTTGGGCTGAAGGGCCTGTTTCCATGCTGTATCACTCTGTGACTAGTATAGATGGGACATGTTGGCTGGTTTGGGTGTGTTGGGCTGAAGGGCCTGTTTCCATGCTGTATCACTCTGTGACTAGTGTAGCTGGCACATGTTGGCCAGTGTGGGTGAGTTGGGCTTAAGGGCCTGTTTCCACACTGTATCACTCTGTGACTGTGACTAGTGTAGCTGGGACATGTTGGCTGGTGTGGGTGAGTTGGGCTGAAGGACCTGTTTCCACACTGTATCACTCTGTGACTGTGACTAGTGTAGCTGGGACATGTTGGCTGGTGTGGGTGGGGTGGGATGGGCTGAAGGGCCTGTTTCCACACTGCATCACTCTGTGACTAGTATAGCTGGGACATGTTGGCTGGTGTGGGTGAGTTGGGCTGAAGGGCCTGTTTCCACACTGTCACTCTGTGACTAGTGTAGCAGGGACATGTTGGCTGGTGTGGGCACATTGGGCTGAAGGAACTGTTTCCACACTGTATCACTCTGTGACTGTGACTAATGTAGCTGGGACATGTTGGCTGGTGTGGGTGGGTTGGGCTGAAGGGCCTGTTTCCATGCTGTATCTCTCTGTGACCAGAGAAGCTGGGACATGTTGGCTGGTGTGGGTGGGTTGGGCTGAAGGGCCTGTTTCCACAGTATCACTCTGTGACTGTTACTAGTGTAGCTGGGACATGTTGGCTGGTGTGGGTGGGTTGGGCTGAAGGGCCTGTTTCCACGCTGTATCACTCTGTGACTGTGACTAGTGTAGCTGGGACATATTGGTTGGTGTGGGTGGGTTGGGCTGAAGGGCCTGTTTCCACACTATCACTCAGTGACTGTGACTAGTGTAGCTGGGACATGTTGGCCGGTGTGGGTGAGTTGGGCTGAAGGGCATGTTTTCATGCTGTATCACTCTGTGACTAGTGTAGCTGGGAAATGTTGGCTGGTGTGGGTGGGTTGGGCTGAAGGGCCTGTTTCCACACTGCATCACTCTGTGACTGTGACTAGTGTAGCTGGGACATGTTGGCTGGTGTGGGTGAGTTGGGCTGAAGGACCTGTTTCCACACTGTATCACTCTGTGACTAGTGTAGCTGGGACATGTTGGCTGGTGTGGGTGAGTTGGGCTGAAGGGCATGTTTCCACACTATCACGCTGTGACTGTGACTAGTGTAGCTGGGACATGTTGGCTGGTATGGGCACGTTGGGCTGAAGGGCCTGTTTCTATACTGCATCACTCTGTGACTAGTGTAGCTGGGACATGTTGGCTGGTGTGGGCGGGTTGGGCTGAAGGGCCTGTTTCCATGCTGTATCAATCTGTGACTGTGACTAGTGTAGCTGGGACATGTTGGCTGGTGTGGGTGAGTTGGGCTGAAGGGCCTGTTTCCACATTGTATCACTCTTTGACTGTGACTAGAGTAGCTGGGACATGTTGGCTGGTGTGCGTGAGTTGGGCTGAAGGGCCTGTTTCCACTCTGCATCACTCTGTGACTAGTGTAGCTGGGACATGTTGGCTGGTGTGGGCACGTTGGGCTGAAGGACCTGTTTCCACACTGTAAACTGGTCCAAAACGCCGCAGCGAGATTCCTGACGGGTACCCGTAAAAAGGACCACATCACCCCGATTTTGGCCTCTCTCCACTGGCTCCCTGTACGGTACAGAATCAAATTCAAGCTCCTCCTATTCACCTATAAAGCCCTAAATGGACATTCCCCCCCCTACATCAAAAATCTTCTAACCCCCCTCTCTAACTCCAGGTCCCTCAGGTCGGCCGACCTGGGGCTACTCACTATCCCGCGGTCTAGGCTAAAGCTCAGGGGTGACCGCGCTTTTGCGGTTGCAGCTCCTAGACTGTGGAACAGTATCCCTCTCCCCATCAGAACTGCCCCCTCCATCGACTCCTTTATGTCCAGGCTCAAAATCTATTTCTACTCCCTAGCGTTTGAGGCTCATTGAGGAGGCGCTGTGAACTGTTTGCGTCCTACTGTATGTTTCTTTTTTTTTTCCTTAGTACCTAATCAGATGTACAGCACTTTGGTCAACGTGGGTTGTTTTTAAATGTGCTATACAAATAAAATTGACTTGACTTGACTTGACTCTGTGACTAGTGTAGCTGGGACATGTTGGCTGGTGTGGGTGAGTTGGGCTGAAGGGCCTGTTTCCACACTGCATCACTCTGTGACTATGACAAGTGTAGTTGGGACATGTTGGCTGGTGTGGGTGCGTTGGGCTGAAGGGCCTGTTTCCACACTATCACTCAGTGACTGTGACTAGCATAGCTGGGACATGTTGGCTGGTGTGGGTGGGTTGGGCTGAAGGGCCTGTTTCCACACTGTATCACTCTGTGACTAGTGTAGCTTGGACATGTTGGCTGGTGTGGGTGGGTTGGGCTGAAGGGCCTGTTTCCACACTGTATCACTCTGTGACTAGTATAGCTGGGACATGTGGCTGGTGTGGGCACGTTGGGCTGAAGGACCTGTTTCCACACTGCATCACTCTATGACTGTGACTAGTGTAGCTGGGACATGTTGGCTGGTGTGGGTGAGTTGGGCTGAAGGGCCTGTTTCCACACTGCATCACTCTGTGACTGTGACTAGTGTAGCTGGGACATGTTGGCTGGTGTGGGCACGTTGGGCTGAAGGGCCTGTTTCCACACTGCATCACTCTGTGACTAGTGTAGCTGGGACATGATGGCCGGTGTGGGTGAGTTGGGCTGAAGGGCCTGTTTCCACACTGCATCACTCTGTGACTGTGACTAGTGTAGTTGGGACATGTTGGCTGGTGTGGGTGAGTTGGGCTGAAGGGCCTGTTTCCACACTGCATCACTCTGTGACTGTGACTAGTGTAGTTGGGACATGTTAACTGGTGTGGGTGGGTTGGGCTGAAGGGCCTGTTTCCACACTGTATCACTCTGTGACTGTGACTAGTGTAGCTGGGACATGTTGGCTGGTGTGGGCACGTTGGGCTGAAGGGCCTGTTTCCACACTGTCACTCTGTGACTAGTGTAGCTGGGACATGTTGGCTGGTGTGGGTGGGTTGGGCTGAAGGGCCTGTTTCCACACTGCATCACTCTGTGACTGTGACTCGTGTAGCTGGGACATGTTGGCTGGTGTGGGTGGGTTGGGCTGAAGGGCCTGTTTCCACACTGTATCACTCTGTGACTAGTGTAGCTGGGACATGTTGGCTGGTGTGGGCACGTTGGGCTGACGGGCCTGTTTCCACACTGTATCACTCTGTGACTAGTGTAGCTGGGACATGTTGGCTGGTGTGGGTGGGTTGGGCTGAAGGACCTGATTCCACACTGCATCACTCTGTGACTGTGACTAGTGTTGCTGGGACATGTTGGCTGGTGTGGGCACATTGGGCTGAAGGGCCTGTTTCCATGCTGTGTCGCTCTGTGACTAGTGTAGCTGGGACATGTTGGCTGGTGTGGGTGAGTTGGGCTGAAGGGCGTGTTACCACACTATCACTCTGTGACTGTGACTAGTGTAGCTGGGACATGTTGGCTGGTGTGGGTGAATTGGGCTGAAGGGCCTGTTTCCACACTGCATCACTCTGTGACTAGTGTAGCTGGGACATGTTGGCTGGTGTGGGTGAATTGGGCTGAAGGGCCTGTTTCCATGCTGTATCACTCTGTGACTAGTGTAGCTGGGACATGTTGGCCGGTGTG